>NC_135556.1:8137500-8267500 GCF_964340395.1 Glandiceps talaboti | reverse complement strand
TCTACATGCATGCATGTATGCATGTATGCATGTATGTGTGTATGCATGTATGCATGTATGTATGTATGTATGTATGTATGTATGTATGTATGTATGTATGTCTGATGTATGTATGTGTTTGTATGTGTGTATGTATGTATGTATGTATGTATGTATGTATGTATGTATGTGTGTGTATGTATGTATGTATGTATGTATGTATGTATGTATGTATGTATGTAATATGTATGTATGTATGTATGTATGTATGTATGTAATATGTATGTATGTATGTATGTATGTATGTATGCATGTAATAATAATAATAAACTTTATTGTAACCTTATCTATATTACCAGATATCAGTACGATACAATTTAAGTATAAAGAAAAATACTTGTATTGACCACACACAAAAAAAAGTAGTTTCACAATGTGAAAATCAACACAGCATATTTGTTATACAGAGAGTGATGAGCCTCTGAGGCCAGCTGTAATCAGAAAAGTAGTAAATGTATTTGTCGAATGTATATCACGAGGCAGCTGGTATATTTTTGTTCAAATGACATTGTCGAGTTTTGAATCCATGTTCAATAAATTTGCTTATTTCAACTAATGTATTTTTGTCTTTTACTTTAAGAATCTTTATGAAATTCTCATTATCCCAGAGTTCTTTCCTTTCATTTTGATATCCTGTACAGCGTAATAAAAATGCTCCTTGTCTTCTATTTCACCTTGTTTACATACAGGGCATGTCCTGCTTGATAAGGTGGTGTTTGTGTATCTTCCAGTTTCTATATGTAAAATATGTGCACTAATTCTAAATTTTGATATTGCTGATCTGTATTGAGATCTTTAGCCAATATTTGAACATTTGTGTCAGGCCAGATACTAGTAGGGGGTAGCGACCTAGTTCCATAAGGCAAGCTGTATTGGATGCTTTACAGTTTACATTTAGTAGGAATTTGCAGAACTTTATGTGTAGTTTTTCCATGGGAGTTGAGAGTTTCATCAGGTTTTGAGACTGGTTTATGTTTTCATGTGACCAAACCTCACTACAGTATAGCAGAATGGGCTTCACCACTGCATCAAATACTTTAAGATGTAATTTGATGGGGATAGTTGTTTCTAAAAACAGGTCTTGTTTTAGTTTAAACAGTGCCTTCAGTGCTCTATATCTTAGGTCATCTTGTGCCCTGTGTAGTTACCCTGAAGTGATCAGTTTTATTCCAAGGTACGTGTAGGAAGGAACACAGTCTAGTACTTGCTTGTTTATGTAAAATTTAAATTTCTTTAAGCATTTTCCTGACTTTTTGAAAATCATGATCTTTGATTTGGCAATATTTATATCTAGGTGCCATCTTTCACAGAAGATTTCGACTGCATTGAGGGCATTTTGTAGACCAGCATTTGATTCCAATAGTAACATTAAATCGTCAGCATATAGTAAGCAAGACAGCCTGCTAGTTAGAAGAGTTGGTGGTGGTTGACATATCATTTTGTCTTTTAATATCATTTACATAGATATTAAATAGTAGGGGGCTGAGGCCATCCCCTTGTCTAATACCTCTCTGTATTGGAAATTGGCAGGTCAGACCATTTTTGTCTTAACACATCCAGTTGCGTTTGAATAGATACCTTTTATTACTTTATAGAAACGTCCTGTTATGCCATTGAGTACCAATTTGTGGAAAAGCCCTTCATGCCAAATTGAGTCAAAGGCTTTTTTCAGGTCTATAAAGCAAGCAAAAATGTATTTATCTTTACTTCGGTATTTTGTAATGAACTGGTTTAGAACAAATATGCGTCCACTAGTACTGAATTTAGGTAGAAAGAAAATGTATGTATGTATGTATGTATGTATGTATGTATGTATGTATGTATGTATGTATGTATGTCTCTGTGTCTGTCTGTCTGTCTGTCTGTCTCTGACTGACTGACTGACTGACTGACTGACTGACTGACTCTGTCTGTCTGTCTGTCTGTCTGTCGGTTGGTCTATCGGTGTCTCTATCTGTATGTCTCTCTTTGTCTCAGTAAGCCTCCGAGTCTCTCTGTGTAAGTCTCTGTCTCTCTCCCTCTCTGTCTCTGTCTGTCTGTCTGTCTGTCTGTCTGTCTGTCTGTCTGTCTGTCTCTCTCTCTCTCTCTCTCTCTCTCTCTCTCTCTCTCTCTCTCTCTCTCTCTCTCTCTCTCCGATTAGTAGGTTTATTGTAAAGCTATAGTGATCCTGTAAGTCGAGGCATGTCCATACTACACTTTGTATATTAAAAATTATCTCCATCTTTGTCGTTCAAGCTGAAACTGTACATATAATATATTTCTCTGTTTATATTCGTATGTTTATTTCTATGTTTATGTATCATAGCCAACCCACTATACTAGTATGCAGTTATAAGATCAGTGTTGAAATAGCGCCTTCTCACTGTTACTCATAGCATCTCTCACCTGTAAAAATTGAAATCCAACAGTAATATAATGGTTTCGCAAACTTTGAAAACTATGATGACCTTTTATTTGAGCGGGTGGAGGCTGGCGGTCAGAATGATCGTCAAAATGGACAATGTATGGTGCTTGTCTTTTCAAAAATATAAATGATAAACACAACGAGGCATCCGATTGGGCATTGCGTCCTCGATGACAGCCAATCATGTCACTCCAACTAGTTACCACGTTAGCTATCGGTCCTCCACATAGGGTAAGTGCCTTTATCAATGATATTACTAACTTATACAGTTGCCAAATTAGACCTCTAACATAAATTAAATTGGTAGCATGATACAGGCATCCCTGAACGGAAGGATGGACCTTACTGGGCGAATTAAAAGTGAGAGCTTTCTTTTCCCCTCTACCGCCCCCCCCCCCCCATCCGCAATACGTACCGTTATCCATGGGTTTCGCATATATACACGTTTGTCAACATTATACGATGGTACATTGGTGTTCAAGTCGCCAATCAAGAATGCATGTTATCCCTATTTTGAAAGGTAGGTTGAATATTGAGGTTGGGAGAAATGTTATCAAAGTTTTAGCTGATGTTTATTATTCCCCTGAATAAGGTTTTTATATAAATTAATGTCGTTCTCTACATGTACGACAGTTTATCTTTCTGTTTCCTTTATCTGCCTCTGTCTGTATCTGGCTGTTTGTCTACCCCTCCCTCTCCGTCTCTCTAGATTTGTTTCTGTCTCTGTCTGTCTTTCTCTCCCGCTGACTCACTCATTGACTGTCGGGCGGTCTGTGTGTGTATATCTGACTGCCCCCTCGCTCTCCCTCCCTGCCCCCCCCCTCTCTCTCTCTCTCTCTCTCTCTCTCTCTCTCTCTCTCTCTCTCTCTCTCTCTCTCTCTCTCTCTCAATTGAAAAACAATTGAAGATCGGTAGGCGAGTGAAATGGTCGCAAGCGAATTATACATGTATTTTGTTAGCACTGTAAACAATGACATGGCGATTGAACTGTAATACAATAATTTTAATAGAATACGTGAAGACGCTATACGAGGGTATATAATATTATACATGGTTTCATACACGCTCACAATGATGCACAAAACACATACATACATACATACATACATACATACATACATACATACATACATACATACATACATACATACACATTACGTACATACGTACATACGTACATACGTACATACATACATACATACATACATATATACATACATACATACATACATACATACATACATACATACATACATACATACATACATACATACATACATACACACACATACACACATACATACATACATACATACATACACACACATACATACATACATACACACATACATACACACACATACATACATACATACATACATACATACATACATACATACATACATACATACATACATACATACATACACACATACATACATGCATACATACATACATACATACATACATACATACATACATACATACATACATACATACATACATACATACATACATACATACATACAATAAGACAGTCACTTTATCAAGACTATGACGCTATCAAACTTTGCTAAAATGGATCGACTGTCCGACAGAATAAAAAATAAAGTGACCATCCCAAGAAATTCTTCCTGTCTACGAACATGACTCAGAACTCTTCAGAAATATCTGAGCGTGACTGTATCTTTGGCTCCATTACATTCGTTCTTATTCTTCGTATAGAGCTGTTCTTATTAGAAAAAAAATCAACGAATGTAGGGTAGTCACAGAAACGGCCATTAGGCAGGCCAAGGCAGTACTTTTGCAGGTGTTCTTTTCATACTATATCGGTTTGGTCAAAACTAGTTTTATATTTTTTTTATATTTTTAGTTGCATTCTTCTTCTTTCTTTTTTACAAATGTTTTGTCGTATGATTCTTTTTTTTGAAGCAAAGAACACATCACGCTAGTCAATCTTCGTATCATTTTAAAAATGGTAAAACACATACACAAAAAAATACGAAAGTGTGTTCACATTCGGCCTGGTGTCTTTATCTTAGAATAACTCATTAGGAAACACCTGATGTTCATAGGTCAGCGGTCGCCCATAGTAGACGTAATTGATCATCACAACTTTGATGTACGATGATCACACACACATCGTACGATGTTATGACCGGGGGGTTATCAATTAGGTCACGTGTCTGACGTACACCGTAAAAGAAATTCGAATTTTTTGAGAATGAAGACCCACACTTTCATTCATAAAAGATAAACTATGTTGTAGTATGGCAGGCTTTAGTGGAGGACCTTTCTTTTACACTTTGTGAACTTTTGCTGTATTTGCTTGATTCATTTTCGCGACTCGCATACGTGGCTACTCAAATTCATAGGGGTGTACCCCCGGGATTTCAATTTATTTAACATTCGTTGACCTCAGTTGACGCCCCCGAGTAGGCTAAAAGTTTGTCAACCTCGCCTTTGTCACGAGTCCCCTCTACAATATAATAAGTTATTTACTGTTGAGACTTTATTTGCAGTGTCGTCTTGGGCCCACAAACTTGAACATCGTGTGAAGCAACCATCGCACCACCGTCTCAACTTAGATCCGAAGTGTCAAGCAGATAGCGAGCATCATGAATACGATCGCCGCTTTCCTTCTCCTCCTGTCGTTCATCTGTCTCGTCTTTGTCGTGACTGGTAGTAGCATCATGAAAGGTAAATATCAACATTTTGTCAGAGCATGAGAGGTAAATACTTTGCCAGGGCTAGTTGCATCATGAGAAGTAAATATCAACACTATGTCAGGGCTAGTAGCACCGTGAGAGGTAAATATCAACACTTTATCAGAGCATGAGAGGTAAATTATAAATATCAACACTTTGTCAGGGCTAGTAGCATCATAAGAGGTAAATATCAACACTTTGTCCGGGTTAGTTGCATCATGAGGTAAATATCAACACTTTGTCAGAGCATGAGAGGTGAATATCAACACTTTGTCAAGGCTTTTAGCATCATGAGAGGTAAATGTCAAGCGTGACTTCGTCCGAGCTAACCAGCGTGTCATGTTTTCGTTGAAAGTCGCCGTGCCCTCTCATGTCTGATTTGTTTCACGGCAGAGTATACGTACCCCCTTGCCGCTTCACGGTTACGTGCATATTAAAAGTACTAAACCGTATCGTTAGCGTGATGCATATGTGTACGTGAAACTAATGCAAAGATGGAGGTGGTTTCATAAACAATGTAGACGAAATGTGTTTGTTGATACAATCAAGATAAATTTGAAGGTATAAACCACTTGCCTAGTCATGGTAGATTTAGAAAATGTTGCAACCATATTGACTACCATAAATGTAAGATCAATAGAATCATTGTAATTTAGTAGACATTATTACAACCTCTCCACCCTAATCGATTCTTTTCGTATATCCTACCTGTAAACCTGAAGGACTAAACTTACTAACACTATTTCTGCTATCCCAGCTGCCATTTTTTTTTCGCTCGTCCTTCAAGACTACACATAGGTTACTTTTCGCACAAAATGTCGGACATCGATCGTGATCTGAGCGTTTTTACCGAAACGTCTATCGTCAAGACCACTTGACATGTTTATATTTACCATCCATCCAGAAATCGATAGAAATAATCAATAAAAAGTAAACCTTGTTTTGTGCTTGAGGAACACTTTCAATGATGGTGTTTGTGACGTCATGAAACTATGTGGATTAGTGTAAAATTCTTTAACCTAAGGAATTGGACGATTTGTTGTGCTTTTGGCACTACCCTCACGCAGATGAGCATCATCTGGGTTTACCGCCGAACTCAGAATATGTGTTATCTGACTTGCACTCTTCTTCACACAGCAAATTATGACTGCAAGTCGTTCGTAGATTGTAATTTTTTTTCTCAAATTCAAGACCAGTAGTGAATTCAAATTCTCACATGTCTGCCTGCCTGTCTTTGCTTTACGAGTGGCTACTTGGCAGGACGGATGCGAGATGCGAAATTTTGGAGGACGATGAGCCGCGTTCCCTCGGCCTCGGCTACATGTAGGTCTCCTGCAGAGGAAACTTCCCATTCATCATTAACATTTTGTTTTCAAGTCACTTTAACGAACATCCTGTAGCAAAATGGATATTTTTTTTTTCAAAACAAACTTTAATATTAGCTCGGATAGAGGACTGTTAATCCCGTACATGTCAAACAATGTGTCAACATTGTGACAGCCTAGGGTATAAAACATTTTAAAATCTGTCGCTTCTCAAAATGAAATTAAACATTTTTCCTGTCAGTGTTTTGAAATACCAAGTGTAAAATCGTAATTTGTATCGGTGTCAGTTAGGCACACTCACAGTAAGATAATGCGATTGTGATGTCCTACCTAGGATTTACAATACATTCGAGGAAAAAATTCTAATAAATCTGTTCAAATTACGGCGAAGTACTAGTGCATGAACTGTAGTGTATTGCATAGCAAACATTGCGGTCAACCGTAAAATGTTCAATTATAGAATGAATTGTCTCTTGGTGACTAGCAGTCTCTATACTTATGCGAAATATTTTTTTTCAGTCTGTGAATATAAAATGTTCCAATAGTTGCCCCCTTTTTATGATCTGATATTGACATTGCGTAATATGGTGTGATCACTATGACCTTCTACTGTCTAAAACACTGGTGCAGAGACTTGTCGGGGTCTTGTCATTTCAAACCAAGTTGTGTGAACCACGTGCATATTGTTATGGGGTGTTGTTGCGAATTCAGTGTGTTATAGTCATTGGCGCAAAGACACTTTTGTGTAGAAGGGGAATATCGGTGACACTGATAATACATTCTCGCAAACCAGAGCTGTTATTTCTTCCGCCTTGCTACGGAATAACTGAACGGTGCCGTAAAAGAGGCTGCGGTTTGCGACGATGTGATGATGTGATAATAGTGTACGAATACACTCACATACACGTACCTGCTTGCAGACAAGGCAGAAGTCCCGCTTTTATAGTAGACGGAGTAATTAAAGTAAGTCGGGACTCGATTCTGACATTATCCCTTCCTGTAAAATGTCAGAATCGAGTCCCAACTTACTCGATCTGCAAGCAGGACTAAGCATGGGTGTATGAGGGGAGATTGACTATCTATACATCAATGGTTTACGTACAGCCGCCAAAATGAATCGAATCGGTGTGCTATGAAATCCACGTTACGTTTCTGCATGACCACATAAACAAGTGTTATCAAAAACATGTAGAAAAAAAATACGTGTTGAAAAAAAACCGTTTACAGTTGGATAGCACCATAATTGTAACCAAATTTTTAAGATTTATTTATTGTCGTAGCTAAACTTACTGTTTACCTCACGCCACTGATTTGCTATTGTCCAGTCAACACTTAGTCAACTAAGCTGTCGTGTTCCTGTAAGGTCAGAACACTGGGGTCAACAACGTAGAATGGTACGATGTGTTTATCTGCATACAATCGCGGAAAGCTTCCAATAGCGTTCATCCGGTCGGGTAATAAACAACCAGTTTCATACATCACGGTACAAAAATACTGCTACACGTGTTCAGTCAACGGGGCACAGTTAGCAAAAAATCGAACTTTGCATCGACTAACGACAACGCATTCCTGTTCTTTGTCAATAGTTTATGTGTTTAGGTTCTACTGCTGTGTTATGAAAAGTGTAGCTCAGTGAAATAATAACCCAGTTTTTGAGTTATTGACTGTTATCGTCATCTATAAATCGGTTACTCTAATTTGAGGTGTTACTGAACTTTCGATGACATCATGCCATACGAGAGAGTTCGTTTACCTCTAGCCACATATTAAACAAAGTCGGAACAGGCCAGATAGTTGGCATGGTAACAAGAGCTGTAAAAAAAAGTGGCGTGATTTAATCCAATCCTGATGTACTCAATACATGATGACTTTGACTGCTTTTGTCTTTCTTGTATATGTGTATTTATGAGGGTCATGAATTTGATGTACGTACCCATCCAGTGCCGGGGTTTTGTGCCATTTCGCATTTCCGAGTTGTTCGGAAAGTGGTAGTTAGTTAACTTAAACTAAAAAGGAAATGAAATTGAGAACCGAAATTTAAGGGACCCAGTGCCAACTCCTCCAACAATGCTGTTTAATTGTCGCCTTAATTTACTGCAATTAGCACCAAACGATATGCTTACACCTTGAGTTTTCAGGCACATCTCCTCAGTCACAATGGTGGCCAAACAAATGCACGACCAGTTTGTGGCATGAGGCGGATTCGCGGCAATTACACCTCACCAAACTTCACGTCATCAAGATCACAGAGATCAAGAGCTGTAAGCTTATGTAGGTATCTTGCGGAACAAAAATACTTTCATTTATTTTTCTCTCAAAAATTACATACGATAGGAAAATTAACAGTTACATCGACTTCCATTCTGTTTTTGTTGTTGTAAGTAAAGTGTACGGTTGAGCTCTGTTGACTATATATGTCAAAGACGTAAACAAGATTAAATATACCAGATCGGTGTCATTGTTTGAGCGGGAAAAAAACACAATGCGTATATTTTATAAGCGATGTATTTCATTGGACGACAAGTATTTCCAGGGGGTGCTACAGTTTGTTTAATAGGATGTTGAATTTACGACCCCTCCCAATGTACAATATATCGTGTTCGCTGCCAATCTTTGGAAACATTAACACTAGTACTGTTTTTAGAGTTATTGGCGTTGTCCTTCCCGGAGTCCTTCCTTGTCAGTGTGTCATTCATTTGTGACCTGTCGTCGCCTGCTAAACCCCCCCAACCCAACCCAACCCTTCATCCCAGCGCTTAAAACATGTCATTCTTGTTCAATGAGTTCAATATGAAACATTTCTAGTGATGGTCTAATATTTATCGATTGTGAATCTTTTAAAAAGTTACCCAATTTAAAACAATTTCATAGGGACGTTTTGCGATATGTTACGTGTATGTAGTGTTGAAATATTTTCCTCTCTCCTCACCTTTGCAGACCCCAGTATTACATCCTCGCAGGAAGAAATCCTGAGGAGGCAGAGAAGAGACATGGCTAACTATATTTACCCCGGTACGAAGTGGTGCGGAAAGGGCGACGTTGCCGAAAACAACGACGATCTGGGTGAATACGCGGGCACAGACACATGCTGCCGTACACACGACCACTGCACGAAATACATCGAAGCATTTAAAACAGATTTCTTCGCTTTCAATCCACTACCGTATACCGTCAGTGATTGTGCATGCGATCTTGAATTTTACAGCTGTCTGAAAGAAGTCGACACAATGGTTTCCCGAGATCTGGGTAAACTTTACTTCAACGAGCTTCAAGTTCCGTGTTTGGATTTTGACGTTGAAGATGTTTGTCTCGAAAAAGGTTGGTTTGGCTGGGCGTGTACCAGAAGAGGAGATGGGGTGAAAGCGAAGTTCGATAAAAGTTACAACGGGAAATACTGATGAATTGCAACAGTTCTCCACCACCATCATCTCTATATTGAATGGACTTTGACAATAAACTAGAATAGTTGCAGCAACATATTAGCTGTAGCCGAGAGGCTTTTAAAATAATTATGAAATAAAAATATTAACAACTTTTGTTTCTTGAGTTCCATGCCGAAGTCTTTGCCATAACACAGCTATTTACCAAAACTCTTCAATTCAATCACACAATATTCCCACCAACTGTTGCCATAACAACAAAATTGAAGAAAGCCTCTCGATTATAACTAATTCTACCAGTTTCCGTAAAAATATTAATTGCAAACACAATACCAAAGATAAATTAAACGTATCGTTCTTCTTTAACTTAGTTGTGGTTCGCCTCTATGCATGATGCATACAACCCGTTTCATGCTAGTGTTCACTGGCTATTTTTCACTTGAAGCAAAAACCTCTAAGAAGCGCATATTGTACAATTTAAGATAGCAAGATTGCCATTGCACACTAAATGAAATAAACCATACTGCAACTAGATGCAGACATGCAGGTGCCAATGTTTTGATGTTTGCATTTGATATCTGCATGGTAGTACGTACAAGTACATTTCATTTACACAAAATGTCGCAAAAAAATCAGTATTCATTCAATATTGCCATCTTAAAGTGTGTGACGTCTCAGACTATTATAGTGGTCTGAGGTGACGTGCAGTATCTTATTGGTTGTAAGAGCCAAGTGAACACTAAAATAAAACGAACTGTAAAGCAATTGCAGTGTGTGATATATATATGCAAATGCTGAAAGCTAGTGATGACCGAAATCTTTAGATTTTAATAGTTGTGATATACCCATGAGTTCAAAGGTGTAAATATGTTGTCAACATCTAACCGTTCTAGTACTGACTGTAGCTGCAGCAAATGTATGCACAAACTATGCATGTATAGTTGCCAAACTATTACGAGCGTTGAAATAAAACGAAAACCGAGCCTTTAACCCACTACTTATTGTTTTTAATTTACAATAATGATATAATAATAATATAATATGAATAATTCAAATATCGTTGTGTAACACGGATCTGAAAAAGTATTCAATTAAAGAACCAATATTTTCGAGCTGATATAATGAATACATGTAATATTATGTAATACATGAGGATACAAGTTAATGTTCAATAAATTCTTTCATGAATCCTTTTTGTATGAAGATCAATATGATATATCCTCTCATAACCTCAACTTTTTCCTGTATGTGTTTCTACCACATTTTTTACAATAAACATTTACCATGTTCACTTTTTTAGATGCATGTGTTCCTCTCAGTCTGGTATTATGTCGACAAACGACGCAGTACAAGTGTTTGCATAGTTTAATGTTTCGTGGTTTTCTGCTAAAAGTGACCTTTTTCAGCTCTTGGGGCTTCAAGCATAATTATTCACCAATACTTTTCTTCTTAGTGTCACGTAAGTTTATAGTGACATACGAATTAAATTCCACATTGCGTTGCATATATCAATTCACAACCGAAGTGTGTCACATGAGTTTTGAGACATACGAATTAAATTCCACATTGCGTTGCATATATCAATTCACAACCGAAGTGTGTCACATGAGTTTTGAGACATACGAATTAAATTCCACATTGCGTTGCATATATCAATTCACAACCGAAGTGTGTCACATGAGTTTTGAGACATACGAATTAATTCCACATTGCGTTGCATATATCAATTCACAACCGAAGTGTGTCACATGAGTTTTGAGACATACGAATTAATTCCACATTGCGTTGCATATATCAATTCACAACCGAAGTGTGTCACATGAGTTTTGAGACATACGAATTAATTCCACATTGCGTTGCATATATCAATTCACAACCGAAGTGTGTCACATGAGTTTTGAGACATACGAATTAATTCCACAATACATTGCATTTGTTAAATCTACAACCCCTTTCACTGAAGTGTTACAAATAAGTAAATTGTCAGAACGTACAACCAAAATCGTACAACCGTTACCGACCGTTTTGTGTTAGTGTTCACTGGCTCTGTTTGGTGTAAGTATGCAGAAACCGATAAGAAACTGCACATGCTACATTTTAAGATCTCAAGATTGAATGAAAACAGTTTCTTGTGACATTTTGTCTATAAAATAAAATGAACTGTGTGCCACCATGAAGACATCAAATGCAGAAGTCAAAACAATGGCGCCTACATGTCTGCGAGTAGTTGCAGTTTGACTAAATGACTTACTTAATTTCAGACAAAATGTAGCGAGAAATTGTGATCCTGCTAACTTAAAGTGTAGACATGTGCGGTTTCATTTTGGTTTCTGCATGGTTGTATCAAACAGAGCATTGCCAAGCCCGAAGTGAAGTGAACACTTACATGACACGGGTTGTAAAATAACCACCCACTGGCCTTGCTTGCAGTCTAAATTCCTTATCACCACAATTCAGTGTGATGTCAGATCTAACATTGTTCAGTGACTGGGACAAAGTTGTCTGGAAATCTACAAAACTCTCAGACAGCTACATTCTATACAGCAAATCACAGTATAACATGTATGTCTGACTCAAGTGTTTATATTCGTTCTAGGGTCATGTCAAGGAATCATAATTTTTATTTGGGGTTAACTTTTAGTACATTTTCTCAGGTTGTTTATGTTTTAAATGGAAACGCAACTATTTCAAAACTTACTGAAAGCTCTAGAATAGAAACTCACTAATAAAAGCGATTGTATTTTCGCGAGACTTCGACGAAAACCAGGTGACAATAAGTAAGGAAACTACTCATACAGTTTAACATGTACGTATGTGTGTTCGCAGTTTGGTGACAAGTCATGATATGACTTTACGTGATCTTGTTCCATATGAAAAATAGGTACATTTGATTAATTATCCGGGTTTTTTGAAGCGAGGAGTAATTTGTAATTTTCTTTGGCGATGCAAATGTAAGTTCGAGTCAATAATTTTCAATTTTCGGAATTATGGACTTAACATGGGTTCTAAATTCTCCATGGTCAAAACTCATAAATAGCCAACGTTTTCCAACCTGATCGATGAATTATTCAACTTGAAAATTATTGTTACAATTAGACAGCTTCTTTGCACATTTCAATTTTATACTGGTTTGGATTTAAGGACTGGAAATAACCTGCGTGAATACCTCCATCACATTTTACAACAGTTTCGTAAAAATCGGGCACTTGGGGTCAATCATAACATTTTACGTTGCATCTAGGCAAATGTGTTACCATACAATTTATTGACTTGAGGACTTTACTTCTTAATGTATAAGAATTGCAAGAAAAAAAATAACAGGCTAACATTTCGGGGGGTTTAAAGGAGACCAGTGAGGTCATGTGATGTGTGGGTAGTAGCTATATATTCTCTTGGTGGATACATGCCGCGAGAACGACGACAAAGGATGTTTATAGCTAACCACATCGAAGAAATCATACTGAGCATATTGAGGGTGATATTGTAGTCCTATAGTAGAAATTGGCAATCACATATTGGTTGAATATTTGACTTCGTTTCTCTGAGAATCAACGCGTTACACTGTGCACGTGTACACTGCATGGTAGACGAATTGGCAAGATTTAAAATACCACTTAAGACGTGTAGCGATAAATATTGGCATTTTGACAGCAACACGAACCATTGTTCTGTTGATATATTGCTACGATTATTCATATTTTTTGTTTGTTTCCTCTGATTATTGCTGAGTCAAGCTAGTTTAGATACGATAGCAAATGTTGCATGCTGCATGTAACTCTAAAAAATACTAGTAGTGCATGCAGGGCCTAGCCTACATCCCTACATTGGCATGCTTTCCAGAACCCTAAATGCCAGAATTGAGTTGCCGAATGAGACGAATGGCGTGACGGCAGTTGTAGCATGTCTACTGTCTGTGATTCCACTATACTCGTCGTTCTTATCCAGAACCGTGAACGAGTATATATCTGGCAGACTCATTAATCACAGCCCCCCCCCCCCCCCCAGTAGACAGACTACTGCAGTTGAACAATAAGGAATTCGAATATGGACGGCATCGGCAATCTTACACAAATAAGTTTAGTCGATTTGACAACGAATCATATGATACATGGTACAGAATCACTTCATCATAACTGAACTGTGCGATAGATCTCGGGGATGATAGCCAATATACACTAGTAAATTAAGAGAATTTCGTTCGAGTAGATTGACACCACCCCCTCCCCCCTCCATCGAGCATCTCTCCCGTTATCTGCAAACACAGACCAGACAAGGAAGTCTGTAACAAATGTCATATGAATTGTAACGGTGGATCTTTCGTCCAGTTTTAACTGGAAACGACATTTTTATGCGAACGAAATTTGCATTCCTTGCTAAATAAATTTGGGGGTTATATGGGCCTTACTTACAGGAACATGAAATACTATTTGGTCTTGTTTGTATCAATGTATCATTTCCTATATCATACACACGGATACGTATGATGTTACTGTATTTTCTCTACATAAAACAGTGATCTGGTTAACATAATTAAAATGCAATGCAAAGATAAATAAATACAGACTGAGGGTACTTAAGCTGTTGACTAGCAAAAAACATTATGTAGAGTACAGGAGACCATGGTCAACACAGGGGCGTGTAATATTGCATAGATTGTTGTTTTCCAGGTCTACAGACTAAATACAACTACCTTTTGAATATATATTCCTACCTGTATAGAGTATATTTATAATATACGTAGTACTATAGATCGATACATTTGTAGCAGCAAGATTCGTATGATATTTTCCTAAGAAAACGGAAATCTAAGCAATAATACACGCCCCTGTGATGGCCAATCGTTATATTGGATCAGGTTACACTATCACATATATATATACTATTGATGGTACTATCCGTAGTTTTTATCTCAAAACATTCACATATCAATTGGAATCAATACAACTATTCTCAAAGTACTCCAAATCAATGCTCGGTTCACCAGTAGATTCTGTCGACCAAAATAACATTTGTTTTAAAATTGCCAATTCGACGTCAGAGCAGAATGAGGCTGCTGACATATATTCGGTGATAGAGGGCGGGCTATTAAAAGTGACTGAGATGTTCAGCGGTTGAGTATTGTAAGTTCAGTATGATCTTACGTGTATATGATGTCATATATCACTACTAGTCCTTCTTACAGACGGAGTAAGTCGGAACTCGACTTTGATAATGTTAAAAGTAGTTATCATACGAGACAGTATCTCACCCTTAAAGATTCCCAATGAAAGTTAAATGTTGTAACATACATTCACTGGTATTGCAATATGAAACTGTTTACCCCGGTCCATAAGGCAATCTCAGTCAAAAAATTGGTTATTGTTTTTATAATTTACTAGTTTTAATAATTAATTAATTTCTATATCATTAGTTGTATCATCAGATTTTAACAACATCACTTTTCATCGTGTATTGCTCCCTAATATTATAATCTAGCCAACTCTTTGTCAAATTAAAAAAATATAATTTTCTAAACTAAATCATTTCCAAATTGTTATTTTCATTATCATTTTATATTTCATTTCTATTCCGTGTTACTTCGATTCAGACAGGAATATCGTTTTTGGTTGTACATGATTTTTATATAGATGTTTTTTGCATGAGGTGTGAATTTCAATATCTAGGTAATCACCCGACGTTACAATTATTCAGTTTTACAACAATGCCTATTGTATTGTGCTTCGTAATTGCTTCGGATGTACTCGCAAATTGCTTCGGGTGTACTCGTAATTGTAATTAATATAGACTATAGAATAGAGAATAGATTTGTAAAATGTGAAGTCCATGAAGTCAGGTTCGTCGCAGGTTCGTCGTTATAGTGAGCCCTCACACGAATCACTTGGGAGAGGGGATACCCAGATAGAACATTGACCTCTGGGTTGACCTCTGTGATAAAAACAAAACTTGCTCAAAATGGCGGCGCCTTTCCTCATGTGGTACTGGTGCGGTAGCACTTTTGGCTTTATTGCTTCGTACTATCTATATTTTTATATTCCAATGCCAAGAAAGATGAAAGATGCTCTTATGTATGGAAAAGCACGCAGCAAAGGCGAACCAAACATACTCGAACGGTTAACAAATGTTCCAAAACAGTAAGTGTGATTTCCGAAGTGGGTTTTGGTGGTGGTGGTGGTGGTGGTGGTGATGGTGGTGGTGGTGGTGGTGGTGGTGATGGGGGTGGGGGTGGTGGGGGTGGGGGTGGAGATGGGGGTGGGGTGTAGTCTAGTGCTATCCGTGGTATCAAATCTCAAGATCTCGTTGATGATTCGATACCACGGGTAGCATCGAGACTGGGGGTGCTCATGAGGGGGCTCCTCGCTATTACATGTAAAATGTGGAGCAGTCATTTCCTAACCACGAAATCATTACGGTTACCGGTCAAAACGGCCCCAATGTCAAAATGGCCCCACCTTTAAAAGGTCAAAACGGCCCCGCCTTTAATGGGGCCGTTTTGACGCGGGACCGTTTTGACTGGTTAAAACGGCCCCGGGTTAAAACGACCCCGGGTCAAAACGGCCCCACTTTCCGCAAGCATGCTTCAGTATGCTTTAAGCTTACAACATGCAACAAGACAGAATACTAGTATCAGATATGTGCAACTGTGAAAACGATACATAGGAATTATAAATAGGGAAATGGGAGATTGACAAGTACCGATTGTTTGGTTCCCGTAACAATCACGAGAAGAACTGTTTGTACAGCTACGCGTAGAACCAGTCGTAGTACTTGTATCCAGGGGGCACTCGACCTGAAGTTGGGTACACATGTACGTACCACGGTCGGTTTGAAACACAGGCACAAACTCTACAACTGTCTCAAAATTAGGGGGTCAAAAGTCTACATTTTACCCAAAATTACAATGTCAAAAGTCTACATTTTAACTGAAATTAGAGATCAAACGTCATATCAATAACGTCGTTGGACACCCAGGCTGAGTGAGTGCTCTGCAGCACATTGAACGTAAAGTCAACGGGGGATCGCCCACGGCCACGGCGGAGATCAAAGTTCACGAAAAAATAAATCGTGTGTACTTCATCAAAATAGTTGTCTTTTCGTTTATTAAAAAAGGGGTGTCAAAACATTCTGCCTAAAAATCAAGGGGTAAAAAGTCTACATGAGTCGGAAATAGGGACTTGTAACAAGTACGTGTACGTTCTAGTACGTATCCGGTTGATTCCAGGGTAAATACTATTGACTTGAAAGCCTCCCTAGGTCGTACAAAAAAATCATAGACCAACGTATCGCTCTAGAGACAATTAACACGATCGGTGTGAAGTTAGTTTATGGCAATATTTACAATGGTATCTCACAAATGCCTACTGTCCATTTCTATGTATATTTCTTGTGTATTTTATGTGTCAATGAACAGGAAAAGTCTTATATTGGCAAATTGCCTGAACTGTCAAACCATAAAAGAAAGTGCACGAAAGCAATATATCTTTTAACATTAAATTGTTTTTAAATAAAAGATTTGAAGAATGGACTTGGTAGCTTTCCTAATGCATGTTAAGCTTACAATTACGGGTAAGTATATTTAAGCCAGGCTGACAATCCCTCTATTCTTTGCCTCTTCTTTGTGCCTGTGTATATGTGTGGTTCACCAAATTGTATCTATGTGTGTTGCTCAATTACGATATGTGTGTTACTCGGTATGTAAATGCTCCGACATTGTTTTTAGCGATATTCTAGGTTATAACTAGTGCGATTTATTTTTGAAAAGTTTGAAAAGACAAAAAAATTATCTTTCAACAGTTCCTTGCCTTCAAACATGCACAATATATTGTTGAAAAGAACTATCATGTTTAATGATGAAATCGTTTTCAACAATTCCTTGTCAAGACACACACACACTTATATATATATAACTCGGTGAGTATCAATCTGCTAAGACAGTGCTCTATACCGCAGTGGCATATATAAGGGGGGAGAGAGGGGGAAAGGGGGGATATACACACACACCTATTCTCAATAATGCATACAAACATAACCAAATAAACACATACATATATACACTCATACACAGACAAAGGCTGCAATTAATTGAAATAAAACTACTAAAAAAAAACCGCTCAAAATATTTACATTCATTAATTCGTTATCTGCTGTTGATATAAGGGTTCATGAATAATAACTTGATGACAATAGTCCAATAAAGTTAATTAGATGTTCAATACTGAGTCTGATAAAGTTAATCTCTGATGTTCGGACAAACAATGTTCGCACACTTCCGTAGTAACTGCTGAGCCGATTTCTCCCCTGCAATGTAGGCATCCCAGATTTTGTTCAGCTGTCCCTGGACTTGTCTGTACTGCCGTCTTTGTCGTCGCCGTAATTTGTTGTCTGAGACCAATCTCACCTGGATATCAACCAAATCCGCCTGTTCTTTCAACAGATTTAGAAGAAGGTAGAAGGTAATATTTCCTCTTCTTGCATGACGATTTAAGGCACCGTGTCACCCCTCGACGTCATTGTTTGTTCTCACCGGTTGTTTGAACACGCTCCATGTTTCAGGATGCCAGAGCATACTCTCTATCCAGTTAACTCGGACATAATCAAACAGATTTGCAAGCATGTCTGTAACAGCTCGTCTTGCCAAATGTTCGAATAATGGTTGAATGTGCTCGTGCGGCAGGAATGGTAATGCTAGTAGCTGGCGAAGAGCTTGTGTGTGTTATCATTATTTCTGTAGGCTGAAGAAAGTCCAATTTCTTGAATTTTGCACCAAATGCATTGAGCCCAATGGAAGGCACATTCTCGAATCATCACTCTTCTAAATACTTGTGGGATAGCTTTCCACATCGCTTGCTCGAAGTCTATGACGAATTTCTTCACTCTTGCTTCGGGTGTCAGGCGTTTTACAGCTTTCAGCACTTTCTTGTAATATTTCTTTCTTTTGCCAGACATGAGAACAAACAAGAGCGGAACTTGTTTCAAATCATCATCTCGTCTGACAAAAGAATGAATGCTTACAAGTTGAGTGAACGGGTCCTTGACGATTTTAAAAGTTCCATCAACAATTCAGGTTTTTGATCTGCTCAAGAGTTGAAGCATTTTCTCTGATGCAAATATTAAGTGTCTCTTTCCATCCACGCGCGCGTCTTTTCAAAAGAAGTCTTCCGGGATATGTTGTTCATCTATTTCAAAGTCGATGTCTTGTGGCTCAGATGGGCGCATCTTCTGTCTGTAGCGGTTGGCGGCACGTGCCAAATATTCAGGCTTCTGTAGAGCTTCGAATGGTTCTACTGCTCTCTGTATACCTTCGTCTAACATGACTTTATTTACGATCTCGGCAGCTGACGTAAAGAAATCGCAGGCTGCTGCCTTTTTTACCTCCTTTCGAACTTTTGATGCCGTAGCCTTGCCGAGTTTTCCCGGATGGATGTGGGCTGATTGAAAAGGGGTCTACTTTTACCAGAAGTTACCACTGTGTCTTCTTTCTTCTTACCTTTTCAATCACGGTAGCTTTACACCGCGATGTCTTGTTTCTGACACTGCAACGCCAGGTTCTGTTCCCATTCTGCCTTCTGCTCTTTATGACATAACTGTAGCCATCGCTGTCTACCAGCTGCGTCTTCCCTTTTTGCAATCCATCGGAAATTACTTGGTAGGTAATTTCTTGAACATCGGAACGGTTGGTGTATGGCACTGGAGTTTCATCTGCAATTGAAGATTCTTGTATGATGGAAGGGACCTCAATCACTGGCTCGGCTTGTTGGGTGCCATCTTTACTGTGTCTTCTTTCTTCGCCATTACCACTGTGTCTTCTTTCTTCGCCATTATCACTCAGACTTCTTTCATCGCCATTACCAATGTGTCTTCTTTCTTCACCATTATCACTCAGTCTTCTTTCTTCGCCAGATGATAAGACAGAACTTTGACCAACAGGATGAAAATCAGATGAAGGAAATGATGTAGAAGAGGAGAGAGATGATGAAGGCATAAAGGGAGGAGATGAGGAGGGGGGATGGAAAAAGCATAAGAGGTGGAGATGAGGAGAGAGGTGGTGAAGGCATGGGAGGTGGAGATGAGGAGGGGGATGGTAAAAGCATAGGAGGTGGAGATGAGGAGAGAGGTGGTGAAGGTAAAAGGGATGGGGCTGAACACTTAGCACACTGCCATGGAAACTCAATATCTCCTCTGACCAGATGCCTGTACTCAGAGTTGGTGATTCCACTTTTACATAATCGGTGTTGCCATCTGAAATAAAAAAAAAAAAAGAGAATGGACTAGGTCATATGTATGGTGTTTACGTAACTTTTAAACAAGTGTTGAATACACTACGCAATTTCAATAGACTGGGAAATTTCCCAGTTTACAATATTTTATTAAAACTACACACTTTGGACCTAGTGAGCATAGTAACAACACAGTTCTTCATTCTTATACCATATCAAACATTCCAGCAGTTTTTGAGTTTAAGCTGTTTACACATAGAACTAGGGAATGAACATATCAGTTCAGTTGTGCTAAAAATTAATAAATACCACATACCTAGAACAGTTATCACAGCACAGAGCATGCTGCCGAACAGTCACCATTCTTTCACACACTACACAGGAACAGGAATGGTTTGGTCTCGATGAAAGGGTAGGATACTTGGAGTTAGGGCGGCGTCTCCTATTGCTGGAACGTTGGGCCATGTTGATCACTTACAGCTGCAACTTGATGGCTTGTGGCTGAAAATAATACTTAACTACCTACAGTGCAATACTAAGGATGCAATTAACTTAATTCTAGGTGCAACTAACTTTACAACTGGAGAAAATTACTGGGAATAGAGAAAAGTAACTAAGTCGCACTTGCATACAGTTTGTCGTCCCTTCGGTGTTGAGGGTACAGTAACGTAGACCCATTCACCGTCGGCAGGACGGGCTACCGGTACCTATCTACATGTATTTCAATATAACAACGTGTCCGTTTGACGCACCGTTCACACCACTGATATTAACGCGATTCGACTCGCCCCTTTTTTTTCAACTCTCCCTAATCATGGATCGCAGCTTGTAGTACTTTCTTGTAGTCCCTTTTTCTTTTACCGGACATCAGTGCGAATAACAGGGGTACTTGTTTAATATTGTCGTCGACTTTCAAAAATGCATGAAGACTAAATAGTTGCGTGAATGGCTTCCTCACGACCTTAAATGTGGCATCAGCGTACCAGCATTTGGCTTTCCCTAGGAGCTTAAGTTGGTGTTCGGTGGCGAAGACCAAGTGACGTCTCTCCCCAACACGCACGTCTCGTTTCAGGAAGTTCTCTGGGACATGTCCTAAGGATATTTCAAAATCAAGATCTGATGGTTCCGCTGGTCTAGATTTCTGTCGCCTCCGATTACCTTGCCGTGCCAGGTTATGTGGTGGCGCCGTTAGTGCAACCGCAGCATTTTCTGTAACGTTTTTCCGGATAGCCTCCTCTACCAATTGTGGAGCTGGTCTGAATACGTTCTCCGTCGCTTTCTTACGTATTTCAGCCGAAACTCTGCTAGCAATAGCGACACCAGCTGTAGGGGGGTGGCAATGCGATGAGTGGCCAGGCGTAAAGATGTTACCAACTTGTTTTACAGTTGCCTTGCAGTTGGATGATTTGTTTCTGACTGTACACCGCCAGTGTGTCGTGTTGGCTGCACATCGTTTAACAGTGTAGGAATACCCATCCGAGTCAGCAAGTTTTGTTTTGCCTCTCTGTGACGACTCAGCTATCAATTCGTAGACTAACTCGTTGTCGAAATTCGGCAGGGCGTGAGGTGTAGGATCGGCCAGTTCTGATTCTTCTAATACTTGTGGTTGTAGAAAGGGAATGTTATTCACTGTGTCATCATTGACTTCCATTTCTTGCGACTCTTCACCAGGAGGCGTGTTGATAACTGAGGCTTGAGTCAAACGACTTGACTTACTCGTAAAGAACTGAAATATTGTCTGAATTCTGGACATTACGATGAGAACGACTGTCACAAATAACATATGCATAAAATATACAAAATTTTCCGTAACCTGAGACACTGTCTGAAGCGTGTGGCCCCGATTGAAAAATATATTTTTATATCTTGATGATAAAGAAACGTGAGAGCGAAACGGCCTGTAATCCTTACATGTATTTCCGAGTATTTTCAGAGCCTCGAAATAACACATTCCGAGAAAATATTATTGAAAGATGACAGAATAACATAAAATATATGACTTACCATTGAATCATTAGTATCCATGGCCGTCTCTCTTGCTGTAGTATTATCTATGCACATGTTACAACGCCAATCAAACCCCTCGTCCTTTTTCACAGCTTCATTGTACATTACTAACGTAAACCCTGTAGGCAGAAATGATAGATTTTTACTGTCATTTCAGAATACGGAATAAGAAAGCGGCCCTTTACCCTAAGTATCACCACGACTATTGCGACCAAATGGCGAATCGGAATAACAGTCAAAAATCTAATCTTGAAAGTACATGGCAACTCGATCCATAAATGTAGATATGACTTTCATAAAAAAAATGATCTTGACAACATTACACGGTCGGGAAAGTGAGAAATGAATGTGAAGCAAAATTTGTACATCAGTTTTCCTGAATGGGACCACTTTCTCCTGATGCCAGAATTTGCGTGCCTTAAAAAATAGTGAGATTAAATTTTAGAATACGGCTTATGTATCTGTGGTTTTTCCTCATCAGATGCAGTCAGAAACAAGTTTGAAAGACGGGATTGGCATTAAATATGTATAATAAAAGACTTTGATGAATTTACCTTTTGTACATCTCCTATGTTGCCATTGCTGACACACATCGCATTCGAAGTCCTGTTGCTGTTGGATGACTTCTTGATAACATTTGATGCAGGGGTACTCCGGAGTGATGACACATCTTTTGCTTCTGTTTCTCGTATTGATGGTTTCTGATCTGGTTGTTCTCTTGTCGAAATATTCGATACAAGTGTATGAAGAGTGTAGTTTGCGGTGATTATTTATATGTTTTCTACTGTCACGTGTCACTTTCGTTTAATTTGATTAGGGAATAAATTATTATTGTTTGCTTACAACAAATTAGATGAACTATAAAGAAGCTTCAAAGTTTTATACGGACACACATTGGTGACAAACTAGTGGCACGTATAATGTATTATCACACCCAAATAGTTTAATTGTTGTGTAAATCACGTCGGTCATATACCATTACCCGACAACTTCACAGACTACAAGACAATGGTATTGTGGTAAACAAAGTAACAAATACTTTGTAAATGAGGTGTCTCTACAAGACACTAGTGATAAGAAATCCGACACTCACCAGTTATGGACAACCGAGGCTGGTTCGATCCAATCATCGTCATTTCATTTTTCCTTTCAAACTCTCATCATAACTTTTATTACATAATTTATTCACAGTGATAGTATTATAGTTCATAGTGTACAATGTGGGGCTACCTGGGATTATGCTTTTTTAATTTTTTTTGAACATCCGTTTCGTATATAGCTGTATGCAGTGAGTTATTCTTCCATGGTCAATGTATCCGAAGATGCGTAACTACTTTTTAATGTGATGATAGTGGAAGCATGGAAAGTATCACAATACAACTGTACATGTAAATATATAATACAATACATGTAAATGAATAATGTAGGTTTCGGCCTTAGAATTGCAGCAATTTTGAATTTGTCTTCAACAATAAAAAGGTAAATAAATTATCGGGATAACTTTACATTCTGACTTATACACCCTATATTCTAGAGCAATGTTATGGCAACAAGTTCGTTTTGCTTCAAGGCTGTTTAGATTATCATTTTTTCAGTCAAAGTAAATTATGTTTACATATGAAACATCGCAAGCAATGTCGGTATCAATGTAACTCTATCAAAGCATACGATAGTGTGCAATAATTACTAGTATACACTGCTTGGTTTGCGTTTAATGGTTTCGTTGATCGCCAGTTATCACAAAGTGGTTGCGGTATATTTGATAGTGATGGTTATATTGTTTCAAAGGACCCCCTTCCGTGTTACACTTTCACACATCGTAGAGAACCTAGCTGTAACAATGTAGTCATTAACGCCCTCGTCGCAAATAATCGCCGATGTGTCTGTCGTATATGCCACACATGGAAGCAAGGTCACTTAACAGTGACCGTGATAGAAGGTTGAAGTTGAAGATTTGCAGTACTAGTGCATTCCTATCTCAGGCTTACCATTCTCCCTCCAGAATAATTGCCTTAGTCTTACAGTTTGTCCTCATGCATACAGATGACTCGACCGAAGCCTGTCAATCATCCATAGATTAGTCGGCACACCGGACAGTTCATTTGCCTTTTGACACCATTTGTAAATGGTCAAAGTTATTCAACAACTTGACACTTTAAAGAAAAAAACAATAAATTAACTTTACCACCAATGTTATATGAACAGTTATAAACTTTTTTTTATTTTCTACGAGATAAAAGCATATTGAAATGTCTCCATCAAACAAACCGAAACAACATAATTCCAAAATAATCTGACACACTACGCTTGATCGTTTCTCATTCAACATGTAGCTACTCGATACGGGGGTCTGCTATAAAAGCCTACGCGTGTCGATCGTTGCTAACTTTTAATAGTTCCAACAAACCATGGAAGTAAAAGCGCCATGTATTTCCATGGACAGGCCAAGTTTCATGAATACTTTAATTTCAACAACGATTAATAAAAAAAGATCAACCCATTTTAGAGTGCATGTCATGTCGAAGTGGGCAATATGTTAGTAATAAACACAATCATTTATTTCAAAGTGTTTCGGTTTTGAAGTTACAATCACGTCGAGTTGTACATCTTGACTATTTACGAATTGACGAATAGCGGACTAAATATCTATAGTCAAGTTGGCAGAGAGTGGGCCGAGTTGGCAGAGAGTGGGCTGAGTTGGTGGGCCGAGTTGACAGAGAGTGGGCCGAGTTGGTGGGCCGAGTTGGCAGATGGTGGGCCGAGTTGGTGGGCCGAGTTGGAAATGGGCCGAGTTGGACGTGCACCCGTGTAACAACCTTACAGTTGGGGTCGTTTAATTGTGTTCTGTGTTCTGTATTGATTTTGGTCATTTGACGTTGAGGTCAAATCCTGTAGGAAAAATAATATAATTAAGGGGTGAGGGAGGACTCATCGTCTTTAATATTGATGATAGTGGTAGTAGTAGTAGTAGTAGTAGTAGTAGTAGTAGTAGTAGTAGTAGTAGTAGTAGTAGTAGTAGATGCCACCAGGCAATGACTGACTTCCCTTGAATATTCGTCAAACTTTGGTCAGCCACCAACCAAATTATAATTATATCTGGACGTTGTCTTCTCCCGTGGTGATATCATTGGTCTTCGTTTGTAGTGTTGTCGAGGATCTTCTTTCGATGTCTCGTTGAGTTCACTGATTCAGAAATTGGGAAGGGGATCTATATTATGTATTTATATGGGGTTGACGACCCCTGATCTCCAGAAAATATGCTTGACAGGAATATTTCAAATGAAACACTTGACATCTTTATTTCGTTCATGAAAATGATAACACTTCAGGGTTGCTGAACTGTTTGCCAAACAGGAGAAGAATTGGAGTAGGAGGGGGAATATATCGTTGTCTACACCATCCGACAAGCAGACCACGCAAAGTCTGTTCCATACTATCTGACCAGTAGACCATGCAAAGTCTACTTTCACTAGTATCTGGCTAAGTTATACCTATTTCCTTGGGCAGACCCCGTAAAGTCCACTTTCACTAGTATCTGACCAGTAGACCATGCAAAGTCTACTTTCACTAGTATCTGGCTAAGTTATACCTATTTCCTTGGGCAGACCCCGTAAAGTCCACTTTCACTAGTATCTGACCAGTAGACCACGTAAAGTCCACTTTCACTAGTATCTGACGAGCTACACCTGGAACAGACTGGCAAAAGCTGTTCATTGAGGCTCTGAACTTTACCACTTACATAGAAAACTGGTAATTTACATATGAATGGCCTTAGACTAAAAATAACTCTCTAACTACTGAAATTGATGACATTTCACTTCGTGGTTAGAATTTGTGGTCGAAATGACCTGTCAATCATAACCAAAGGTCCTCTGATCTGTAAAATATCACGTATGCCTGGCCTGACTTGGACGCTGACCAAGTTCAAGGATAGATATCCAATCAAATTATGTAAAATTTACAGACATTGCCCTAGGGGTCAAGAAACTTTACTACTCTAAATAACTGGAATTTGAAATAGCTATACTAATACATAGAAACGCAAACTGGGTCGCTAAAAGGGGTCAAATCAGAACAGTAAAAATATGTATGTTTGTTTCTCTGCGCTATACTCAACTAAGCAGCTATGTCTAGACTGTAGTCTCTAACAATAACATGGCGTGCTATATGAACTGTACACATGTACGCTATCAACAGCAGTGTAAACAATCGAAAATATCTAGTAAAATACTGGGCGTTTCGTCACAGTCGCATAGGTAACTTTTGTATACTATCTATAGATTTAGCTGTAATAATTTTAGTGTTTGTTTGGATTCTGAGTTTTTCAATTTTTTTTCTTTCTTGTGGTTCCTTCATTTAACGTGAAAAAAAACCAATTCCTGCTAGGCAATTGCAAGTAGAAGGTTGCAAGGCAGATCTGCTTCACAAAATTGGATAAATTATACTGCTATTATTATACCTACCGTTGCTTGCCAGGAAGTCGGACATTTCCTAACTCCTACACTAATTACCGAGCCTTCAAGACTCAAAAAATGTTCAAAAGTCCACCAATCCCATCAAAATCTGCAAAAGTAGCAACACATCACAGCATTTTGAAACGGGTAGTACAGGTATGACGTTTTTTAGCGTAATCTCGCTTTACATACCTGCACTACCCATTTCAACTTTACCTTTGCCGATTTTGACGAGATTGGGATACTTCTGAATATATCTTAGGTGTTGAAGGCTCTGTAATTAATGTCGAAGTTAGGAAATGCCCGATTGTTTGGAAAGTAGGGCGTAATTTAGCAGAAAATATCCAGCAGGGATTGTAGCATTTGTTTTCTGGTTAAATGATGGAATGAAAAAAACCACAAAAACAGGGAAAAAAACAATGCTACGATTATTGCAGTTACTATTGATGCAATATTAAAACATAAATCAGGAAATTATAGGATGAACTCAAAACATGGAATTAGACACATTGACTTAGAAACATATTTCTGAAAAGTGACAAATATGAACTCAACTGAACACCTGTGATTCATGGTTGGTTAAAAAATGTAAGAAACAAAAACTACAATCAGGCCTAGAAGAAAAAAATTGTTTGGTTGCGGTTACCCGACCCCACCTAGATTTTCACTGCTGACCCTAAACTTGGGTTTTTTTTATGTATTTGAGAAAAAAATAATAAAATCACTAAAATTGTGAAGTTTTGCCAGAAATAGTGGATGCGGAATTCGGAAACTGACATCAACGTAGAAAGACAATGTAAAACTGTTCTTCCAATCTTTAATGGCTGTAAATCTGATAGGAAGAAATAAATAACACAGAGACCATTTGGAAAACAATGGAAAACCTGAACTAGACACTCGCACATGAAAAAAAATAAATAAATAAAATAAAAAATCTACCTACCCCACCTATTCTAAAAATTGAGTGTAACCGGAACCACACATTTTTTTTGTTTGGCCTCATGAATATTTTTGTTCTGTTCTGTAGGTGGTTTAAATATTTCTATCTGAATTCCGTTATCTGTAATGGTTTCATCTTGTACACAATAATTGGTGCATATTTTATGAATCAAAGACCTCCTTCATGGTTTGTGGATTTATTAAGTGGTATTAGTTTTCATCCTCTCTACCAGCCTAGAGGTAAGTAGAATTCGGACTTTGTTGTTATTTGGACTGTGAATGCAATTTTTATTTTTTTTTGTAAATAATGAAACTTGATTCTTGAGAAAAAAAAAAAAATTGGTATTTCAGGCCTAACTAGTTGTGGTTTACATGTTTTCCAGTGTGCTGGGATAGCATCAAGAATACCAATCCACAACATATAATGATTTAGGTTACATCCTAAATCCTTAAGGTCGGCTTGATTTTTAAATCTAGAGTCATTCCCAAAAATGTCAGAAATGTCTATGATACCTTTTTTATACAGATAAGCACTAAAAACTGATTTATTGTTGATGAGAATTTTGACATTATTCCAAATTACCTGCTCAGCTGGGGAGGTGGAGGAAAAGGGGTTAATCTCTTGCCAACACATTAAAATACTTTTATAGAGATTTGGGAGCCAAACTGGCAAAAGTTTCACATCGTAATTGCATTTCAAAATTAAATAGTTTCCAGTTTTTTTCATGAAAAAGGAAAAAGAAGAGCTTCCATAGGTGATTTACTGATTCAGATAAAAAACACTTGATCCATGAAATTCTGTGTGCCATGTAGAGTGAAAAGATGTCCAACATACCAATACCGCCTTCCTTTTTATCCCCCAATCAGAATATTCCCGCTAACCTTATCGAGCCCATTCCATAAAAATCTATGAATAACACCATTAATTAACTTTAAGTCATTAGTTCTAACATCAATCAAATTAAAAACATAAAGAAATTTAGGGACTATAAGAGTTTTGATGATTTGGATTTTGTCGATCAATGTAAGGCCACTAGTTATCCATACACTGATCAATGTAAGGCCCCTAGTTATCCATACATTGACCATGAAATTATTGACTTCAGAGGGGCTGTGATATTTTCCCTGTAAGCTTCCATAGCATCATGTAAAAAGTGGATTCCGATAATTTTAATTGGACACTTTGGCCAAGAAACACCGAAAGAATGATCAGACCTATTCCTTGACACTTACCCAACCACATAAATTCAGTTTTACCAAGTTAATTTTATTTAAATTTGTTTGATCATTTTTTTTTTCTGAACAGTTTCACAGATTTCCATTTTGATTGCCATGTGTCTAATGGTTGTACAAGGAATGCGTAGATTTCTGGAATGTCAGTTCGTTTCCAAGTACAGTAATTCCCAAATGAACGTCATCCACTTTTTATTGGGAATGACTTTCTATCCAGCTCTGGGACCAACCATACTTTCTGAGGGACCACATATCTTACAAAAAGGTATGGTACGAGTTGCTCAATCTATTTGTAGAGGTGTAACAAAATACTAAAACAATAGCACACAGTTATGTCCATGTAGTTGCTTTGGTTATCAGTTTCTTAAGACTTCACATATTTCCTATGCCTTCCTTCCCATGTCTTACTCGTAACAGATATTACCCTGGTAGTTGTTAGTTGAGCCTTCATGTTATTACATAATCTGTAACGATTACTTGCATAGGTGTGTGTGCATTACTAGTGCCATGCAAAACCGAAGACATTATTGCAAACCTGTATACAAAATGAGTGCACACTTGTTCCGTGCATATGAAAACATTTGAACACATGCTAAAAAAATTGGATGAACATAAGTAATGATAACAGCACCCCATTTCACGCTAGTGCCATTGTTGGTACTCGGGGTATTGCATTCATGCTTGTGGTGTCTTGTACAGCATTTCTATTTGCTACGCCCATTAGAGTACAAAGGCAGAGAACACTGCAAGCCAAAAGATATCAACAGAAACATGTATCATGTTTACTACAGAATTTCAAAAGAAAACAACAATTCACCATTCCTTGAATTGTAGAATTCTAAGTGGCTGGTATCAGTTTTTATACTAAATCAAGTTGTATTTTCTTGTTTTATATCACAGCTTCCTTTAAGAGTATCCCAGATCTTGGTGATCACATTGAGCCCTATCATGTATTCGGTGTTGTTCTCTTTCTATGGGGGTCTTGGCATCAGAACAGAGCCTGTGTTATCTTTGCCAATCTCAGAAAAACAGATGCAGGTAGGTAGAGATGAATTCATCAATGGTAGGGAAGTCTGGCAAGATGACTGGGGAAGTCAGGTTTACATTTCCTACCTACCACCCTTTATGAAAACATTGGCAAAGAACTATGGGAGAATAACCAAGAAACTCAGGTAGATTTTATCTCCTTGCCACCTTTTCAAATACACTGGTAGGGAACCCAACTAAAATGACTGGGAAACTAAAATGACCGGGAAACTTGGGTAGATTTTACCTAAAGTGACTGGGAAACTTGGGTAGATTTTACCTACCACTCTGAACAAAAAACACTGGTACGGAACAATCTTTAATACATCATATATGACTAGTGGTGTGATTGTGTATTTTGTACAATGAATTTTTGTATGGCAATCGCAGATCAACTATTGATAAGCTAACACAGAGATGAAATACAACTAATATTGTGACATGTTGATCTAAGCTATCAATGAATGTTGACGGTGAGTGAGAGTGCAAAAATGGATTAGTTGAATGTGCAACCACTTGAAGAAAAGATGCATCTTGATTCAAAGGGTATTTATATATACATACATGTACATGTACATGTAACCAAGTCATTGCTATCATCCACTTGTGTAATCTACGTCACCGTAGTCTACCGTGTCTGACATCAATTAGTTTGTATCTATCTTGTTTGCTGATAGCAGAGTTTCTGTTAGTACTGTAAGGTCAACAAGAAAAAAGAATTGTTTCTGGTCAGGACAGTGTGTCTAAAATGGTGTGATGACGTGATATTTTTTTATTTTTTTTTAAATTCTCAACAAACCTGTGGACTTTTTATTTAGTACTTTAGAGCAAGTGTGTATGTGGGGCAGATGTCATTTGCTTGTTATAATTGGTTCTGCAGTTGTCTTCACTGAAGTAGGGAGGGTTATTTTTGTGTTTCCCCACTGATCTGCAGACTGCATGGGCTGGACAAACATGGGGGAAAAAAGACCGACGTGGGGGTATTTATTAAGTCATGTTTGCACTGACCAGAATCAATTTTTTTTTTGCTTAATGTGTGATATATTGTCATTTTTTCTCTGCAGATAAGAATGTCCACAAGATACCATATGGTGATTGGTTTGAATACGTCTCCAATCCTCACTACCTGTCAGAAATTATCATCTACACAGGAGTAGCAGTTGTTTTAGGTTTCAAACACACCCTCTGGTGGTGGGTCATGGCATTTGTTGTTAGCAACCAGGTTGCTATGGGGGAGGTTTTCCATAAATGGTACAAAGAGAAGTTTGATAACTATCCAGTACACAGGAAAGTTATCATACCATGGATTTACTAAAATAAGTTTTTTTTGCCGAATTGTTTGTCTTTAATAAGTCACGTCACAAATGCAATTTGTTGTGATTGAAATATAGCACTCGATCTAAAACAGGTTGAAGTACTCTCATCTATTCTCCAATTTCTCAAGTTCACTTTGTGACTTTGGATGTACATCAATCTCGAGTACTTAGGAGTGGCCAACCAGAAACAATCTTACAATATAACACTCAATTCGAAATTGAAAGAATGAGAATGACCAAACAATAATGATAACATAATTGTCTGTGCTCTGTGTTCATACTCTTTTCTAAGTGATGTGTGTGCTGACCAGAAACAATTCTTCCTTTTTAGCTCCGCTGTCAGCGAAAGCTGAAAGCGTAGCTTTAGGTATAGGTGGGTATTGAGGTATAGAGAGTAGAGTGAATCATAGGTGTCCGTCAAACTTTTATATTTTTACTATCTACTCCATAAGTGACAGTCGGAATTCTTCGATATTTGGTGTGCATGTTCCCTGGGGGGAGGCTATTCAGATTTGTTCATGCCAAGTTGATCTGTGCCATTTTCAATTTTTTATGATTTTTTTTCATAAAATGTCATTTTCATCAACTCCTTGAAAACCTCTTATTAGATTGCTTTGATATCTGGCGTGTTGATGCGCAGGGGGTAGCTTACTCAGATTTGTTAATTTCAAGTCAGCACATCCTCATTTTTATTTTTTATGATTTTTTTTTTGTAATTTGAAAAAAAAATGAATATGTTAATGAGCATAATGACCGACGCCATATTGGAAATCAGTCGACGAGACTTTAAGTAAACTGCCACTTTTCAAAAGACACTATTGACGTCAAACAAGCAATGTAATATGTGCTATAGTCATAATTCTACGCATTGGGCGCCCAAATGACAAGCGTTTGTTCGAAACAGGGTTGTAAACTTCAAATCCAATTCTGCACCCTTCTACATTATCAGCCAATCCGCAACATCCTCATTTGCATACTCTATCCTGATTCGACCAGAAGCTGAAGGTGACCTCATTCGACCGAGCGATTTTCCACAGCAAGTATCTTGAGTATCAACACAGGACGTTCTTAGTACTCACTAAAATCACACTTCAGACCCACTATAAAAGTGTGATGTTTTCAGATAACATGTAACTTGTAGTTAATTCTATATTGTCGTGCAATTTGGAATGACAGTGAACCAGAATTCAGACAACTTGCGTAAGGAAGGGCATGCCAGGCATGCGGTTGAAGTTTAAATATGGCCGACAGTTCACATCACAACGACATGAACGTGTCTTGCCTTTCCAAAATGCAAATATTTGGCAAGTAAAAATAATTAAAATAATTACAACTTTAATTTGGCTTCAGACTTTGCGTTATGTTTTGCGTATCTTTCCCCGTTTTACATGTAAATCCGAAAAGGTTCTCTCTCATCATGTCATCAGTGTCAGTGATCATACCGCGCGGGGTAGTCCTCGGGTGCACGAGTCTGTATTACTGACTTGACTCTAAACACCGGAGGGGGAGGGACAATTGTCAGAATCGAGTCTCGAATTCCTCCGTATGCAAGCAGGACTACGTGCGGGGTGTTATGTATTGCAAGTATGTATTGCTTACATTGATCATGTGATAGTCATGTGACTGAATAAAGTAGTTTTCTGTAATGGCGGATACATGCCTGTGTGTGATTTCATTACGAGCACAAGATAATGATGACTAGTGACCGTCAAGGACATAACATGGTGTCAGAATTCGGCGTAGTCAGAGATCAATGATTGGAGAAGACACTTGATGTCATTACGACGACGATAACTCCGTGCCTTAGGAAGAAACAGCAACGGAACCAGTCGACTCGATCGGCGAAGGTGATGTGTATGTAGTACATGTACGTATGTGTAAGTAAAACGTGTACAGCGTTGTATATCACTACGCCAAGAAACGAACTCACAAGGCCGACAGTTACCGGCCGAATCCTGTTGAACTATTGCAAATCTTGCATATCAGTGTGCTGTTTGGTACTTACGATTATTGAATGAGTGACACTGAACATTCTAGCTCTTCAAACTCCGACAGTGAGACAGAAGAAGAGACAAATTTAGTGGCGACCGCATCACACACCAGCAACATGTCTAATACTGGTACTACGAGCATAATTCAAGGTATCCTTCCACCAAAATTCAATGTCTCAGCAGACAAGGCGCACTTGATTACAGCGTGGAAAGAGTACAAGGCTGACTTTGATATGTACTTCTTGGCCAGTGGTCAACAAGGACTTGATGACAAACAGAAAGTAGCGATGCTCCTTTACCAAATGGGTAAACAATTTATCAGAGTGTATAATACAGACTTTGTATTTGATCCGGTCACTGATAGAGATAAATACAATGAAATCATCAAAAAATTTGATGAGTATTTTGAACCAAAAAAGCTGGTTAAGGGATATATCACGAAATTCCAACAACGGAAACAAGGTCCAACAGAGACAATTGCTGAATATGTCACAGAATTACGAGAATTGGCTAAACTTTGTCAATTTGGTGATAATGAGGAGAACATGATTGCAGTGCAGCTGTCAAATGGTGTTCGAGATGAACAACTAAGAAAGAAACTGTGGGACGAAGATCTCACATTACAAAAGACCATTGAAAAATGCCAGTCCTTCGAACTGAGAAGTGAAAGTTTCAAACTGTACTCCAGTGAACAGGGTGCAGATGTTAACTATTCACACCGTGGATCCAGCAGAGGTCGACATCGTGGCCGTGCCCGTGGCAACTGGAACATCAATCGTGGTAAAATGAGAGGCCGTGGCAGAGGACCCGTAGAGTCAGGCTCTGATTCACATGGAAGAACCCAGCGTAACTCAGCTGCAGACTCTTGTAGCAGATGTGGAACACAACATGAACCGAGATGCTGCCCTGCTTATGGTAAGACTTGTGCAAAGTGTGGAAAGCGAAACCACTTTGCCAGAAGATGCAAAACCAAGAACAATGTAAATGTTGTAGAACATGAAGTTGCGGAATATGAATATCCATATGACACTGAAACAAGCTATGTATGGTCAGCAAATACGCACAATCAAAAAGACATGCATAATTGGACTGTCAATCTGAAATCAGGTAATAAGGTGATCAGTTTTAAGATAGATACTGGGGCAGAGGTTAACATAATTTCTAGAAATACTTATGAAAGCTTGTGGCCCAAGCCACCACTGAAACAAACAAGCACTGGAATCTTTGGTCTAGGGAAGCAAAAGGTTTCTCCACTAGGTGAAACCAATATAGAGGTAGAGTATAAGGGTGTAAAACATGCACTGAGATGCATTGTAATACAGACCACAGCACCAAACTTATTGTCTTTACAAGATAGTGTAAATATGAATCTTGTCACAAGAGTTTATGAGGTGAAACGTAACCCAGTGCTACCAGAATCTGTTACTAAATGCATGCATCAAAGCACTGTAGATATCATTAAAGAATATATTGATGTCTTCACTGGCATTGGTAAGGTGCCAGGTGAGGTGGAGTTGAAGGTAAATCCGGAGGTAGCTCCAGTTGCTCAGCCCCCTCGCCCCATTCCCATTGCTTTACAGGCAGCTGTGAAGACCAAACTGGACCAACTTGTGACAAATGGTATAATAGAGAAAGTACCCATAGGTGAGCCAACACCATGGTGCAGTGCTTTGCACATTGTCCCTAAGAAGGATGGAAGTGTAAGGATAACGATAGACCCCAAGGATCTGAACAAGGCATTACAGAGAGAGTACCACCCCACAAATACAGTAGACGAAGTTGCACAGAGATGTGGGAAGGCAAGATACTTCACTGTACTGGATGCCAATCAAGGTTACTTCCAGCTCCAGCTTGCAGAGTCATCAAGGAACCTCACAGTTTTCAACACTCCCTTTGGCAGGTACCGTTATAAGAGACTACCAATGGGTGTTACGTCTGCTCCAGAATTGTTTGTTCGCATATTTGGAGACATCTTCGCAGGGATTGAAGGTCTTGAAATGATCGTAGACGACTTCCTCATTGAAGGAGACACCATAGAAGAACACAACCGAGCCCTGAAGAAGACATTACTGAGGGCACGTGAAAATCACGTGACTTTTTCCCTCAGGAAACTACAACTCTGCAAGAATGAGGTACGATACAGTGGACACAAGTTTACCGACAATGGAATGAAGATGGATGAAGAGAAGATAAAGGCTGTATTAGAGATGCCAACACCAAAGGGACCAGAAGATGTAGAGAGACTCTTGGGAATGGTAACATATGTGGGAAAGTATTTGAAGAACCTATCAGCAACGACAGAACCACTCCGTGAACTAGTAAAAGACTACAGAAATGGTGAAGAATGGAAGTTCGGGAAAACACATGAAACTGCCTTAGAGAAGATAAAAGAACTGATGACAACTGCCCCTGTGTTGAAATATTACAGCCTGACAGAACCCATTGTCATATCAGGGGATGCAAGCCAAGCCGGACTTGGTTGTGTACTACTGCAAGACAACAGACCAGTGGCATATGGATCAAAAGCCCTCACCACAGCAGAAAAGGCATATGCGCAAATAGAAAAAGAGATGCTGGCAATAGTCTTTGCAGTTAAGAAGTTTCACACCTACATATATGGGAGGAGTGACGTAACAGTCGAGACAGACCACCTACCATTAGTGCGAATCTTCGAGAAACCACTCCACCAAATTCCTCTACGTCTACAAAAGATGAGAATGAGGCTACAAGCATACGACTTTAAACTAGTTGCAAAGAAGGGTACAGAGATTCCTGTGGCAGATGCCCTCAGTCGTGCCTTCGTCAAGGAGACAGGCCCAAGTCTTACAGGAGAAGATTCACACATTTTCACAGTGACCACACAAGAGATTCCAAGCATCCTACAAACCAGTTCCCCTCGACTGAAGAAAATCAGACAGGCTACAGCTGTAGACCTAGAGATGCAAACACTGAAGGACATGATCCACTCACCACATGGGTGGCCCTCAAGAAGGTCCGATGTAGACCCAAAAATAAAGGTGTACTATGACTTCCGTGAAGAATTGAGTGAAATAGAAGGGATTATATTTCGTGGTGGTAGAATCGTTATACCAAAGGAACAACGGAGAGATGCCCTGGATATGCTTCATGCATCACATCAAGGAATGGTGAAAACGAAGCAACTCGGCAGAGACCTAGTCTATTGGCCAGGCATGAATAAACAAGTTGAAGATGTAGTATCAAGATGTGGTGAATGTCAAGAAAACAGAGCAAGGCAACAAAAGGAACCATTACTACCAATGCCTGTGCCAACCCGTCCATGGGAACACCTAGCAACAGACCTGTTTGACTGCTTAGACCGGAAATGGTTAATATGCGTTGACTACTACTCAGAGTACTTTGAGATTGAACAGATGACCACCACAGACTCAACACCAGTCATCAAGCAAACCAAGAAATGGTTTGCCACACATGGAATACCGGATATTGTGACTAGCGACAATGGACCACCATTCTCTAGTGCAGAATATTCACACTTTGCTGACAAGTATGGGTTTAAGCATGATCCGATTTCGCCAAAGCACTCCCAAGCCAATGGATTGGTAGAAAAAGCTGTTGGTATAGCTAAGAAAATGCTGATAAAGTGCCACGCGTCTGGTAAAGACCCTTACTTGGCCCTACTTAATATCAGAAACACACCCAGAGATGATGAGACAGGATCTCCCGCACAGAGATTATTTGCAAGACGCACAGCGACAAGGATTCCCACAGCTAGATCGAAACTGAAACCAGAAGTAAAAACCCCAGAAAATGTAACAACGAGACTGTACCAAGATAGACACAGTAGAGCAAAGAAGTACTACAACCAGCATACAAAGCTGCTACCCAAACTTGACACAAGTGATACAGTGAGAGTAAGAGTCAAAAACAAGTGGAAACCAGCTCAACTACTTCCAGATCAGACCCACATGCAAAGACGTTCTTACAAAATAAGGCTTCCAAGTGGAAGAGAAACAAGAAGAAATAGGAGAGACCTCCTGAGAACCAATGAAACTGGAATCTACCTTAAGGAAGAAGACCCTATTGATTGGCCTGAAACCTCGATAATGCCAAAGCATAAGTCCAGTCAAGCCAATAACAGCATCAGGTCTAATCAGATATGTCAAACAACCCCTTCTCCTACCCCAGCTACTCCGCAATCACTGACTCCTCCACTTCAGTTTGCACCTGCAGGTAAAACACCTGTTCTCACAAGGTCAGGCAGAGTGTCTAAACCTCCTCCAGGTTTGAATGATTTTGTCAAATAAGCTATAGAATTGTTTATCTTACTGAGAATGACTACGAAAGACACTTGAGTTTCATATTTGTTCTATATTGACAATCAAACTAGTTCAATAATCTTAGATAGTAGTATGTACATTTAGTATCAACAGACAATCAAACTGCCAGAACTCGTCTGTATTTGATTTGTTGAGTGATGATTTGATATTTGATTTGTTGATTTGTTACACCTAGTAGATATAGGTTACTCTAGTTCAGATGTTGTATTTAAAAAAGAAAAAAGAAAAAAAAAGGTTATTTACAGGTACAGTGTTCAACATGTCAATTCACTGACTAATATAATTACTACCATGCACTTGGGACAGCCTTAGGTCACCACATAGGCACTCATAAATAATGTGTAATTATTTGTTAAAACAAAGAGGGTGTTATGTATTGCAAGTATGTATTGCTTACATTGATCATGTGATAGTCATGTGACTGAATAAAGTAGTTTTCTGTAATGGCGGATACATGCCTGTGTGTGATTTCATTACGAGCACAAGATAATGATGACTAGTGACCGTCAAGGACATAACACGGGGCTGCTTTGAGTACGAGCATGGATGTATCACTAATACATCCATGGTACGAGCGAAGTGAGGCATGTTGAGGTATTTTGTTGAGAATTATAAATATTGCGAAATGTCAAGTACAAGGTTTAAATACAATGGAATGATGAAAAAAATGGCAGAGTCTGCTGACAGGCGCCGGTCACAAAAAACACTGTGAATTAAAATATCAGACGATGTACATGTATGTATTAATCGCCGACAATCCACCCGTATGCACGAGGGACTAACCCGGAAGCAAGTCGTTGTCAGCCATACGTTACAGTGGTAACATCGTCCGAGAAATCGCTGCGTTCAGAGTGTCATTATTCACAGAATTGTTGTTTTCGAGTGAAAACCCGTCTTGAATTGTATAACTCTAACAAATGAAGACATGTCAAGTTATATTTTGAAAGTTGTATCGCTAGTTTGAGACGATTTTCTCACGTACTATAGTACTATCGAGGCTTACTTGGAAGTAGTAGGACCTTCCAGTTCATCGGGAAGTTTAGCCAGTCCGATAATTCTTTCTGGTTTAGTTTACAACACTTTTGATCACGCAGATTTTGTTGTTGTGATGAAAAGAAATTAAAAAAAGATCATTTCAACCATTTCGTTGTGTTTTCTTTGTGAAAGGTAACCGAACATGAACGAGTGTTACCACTGTAACGTATGGCTGAGAATGACTCTCTTCCGGGTACTTGAGATTGTCGCCGTACGGAAACTAAGATGGCGATTAATACATTTCTTCCCTATATATATCTACCACAACTAGAACAAGTTGAATGTTGTTGACTTTGTAAATTTGTTAGAAAATTCAAATTCAAATTGCCTCAAAATTATTTTAGATCCCTAGTTTATTTCATTCTTCATTAAAATTTTCCAGGGTTACAGCTGTAAGACACTGGAATTACTTATAGCCAACCTCAAAATCCTCTTTTTTTCTTTTTCTTGTGTGCATTTCCCAGTCATTTTTTTCTGAGATTTTGTGCAATTTTTCATAACAGTAGATTTTTGTTATAAAATGGTGACTATGGTATAAAAGTACAATACATTACCAACTTCTGTGTAAAATGTGTTTTATAGTGAGACATCATATGAAACCACTAACCACTTTATTGCATCGCTAAAACAAAACTGCATAGTGACTCGAAGAGCTGAAGACCTGAACCACTTCTACATGTCACCAAAATAAAAAATTAAATTAAAAAAAAACCAGCGGAGCTATTCTGACCGATAGGTCGCTTGTTTAGCCTAAGCTTCACAGTAGAACTTAGTTAGGGTTAAAGGTCAAACCACACACACATTATACAACCAAAGCAATACTATATCTTGTGCTAGGGGGTCAAATCATAGAATACATGTATTATGCCTTGGTACTTGTTATATTGTGTACTTTATGTGATTTAGGGGATACATTATAGGTGCAATTTCTTCCATCCTTTAAAAGTAAGACAGCTGAAAGATATTGAATGGCATTATTTTTTAGTACATGTAATTTTTTTATTTTGTGGCAACAGTATTGTGTTATGTTTGTGGTGACAATTATACTATTTGTTACAATGGAAAGAGTTTTTAATTCACTTTGTTACATATATATGTGTACAAAGGGAATGCATAGAAGCAGAAAATAAGAAATGTAATTTATTTACTGACTCATAATGACAACTGTTGTATATATATTATGGTATATATACTAGAAATATTTCTCATCTGTGATCACAGCTGAAAAAAAAGCCATTTACTGTCAAATCAGAAATAAAAATAATTTTTTACAAAGAAGCACACTGCACATATATATTCCAGTACACACACACACACACACACACACAGACATGCATGTGTGCATGCGTGTAGATGTACACATACATGCATACATACATACATACATACATACATAATACATAATACATACAGACAGACGTAGTAGTACATACATACATACATACATACATACTTACATACATACATACATACATACATGTACATACATACGTACATACATATAAAGGATTTTAAAAAATGTATTACATACATTGAAGAACTATTTGTACTGGGATTACCTTTTTCACTTTGTATATTCTGATTTGGTCATTGTGGTATTGCTAGTAATTCTATGTGATGAGTTTAGAGTTATAAATTTAGAGTATCATGTCACTTGATAGGAAATACAATAAATCAGTGTTAGAATGTTTTCTTCACCAAGTGACACATAGTGGCATATAAGTCACATCTAGTCAAACACATACAGACATGTTATTGTCTTATTTGAAGGAGTATATCTTCTGATCAGCTTTATAAATAAATGAATAATATAAATACATTATTGTATTGTGTCAATATCTAGTACGTTCCATGCATAACTAGTATTCAGCTATTGTTATATTCAGTGTTCTCCCCCACTATAGACAAAACATGGTACTAACAGTAGCACTGTCCTTGCCATCCAGGCTGCCATGCATAGCTGGTTTCTGACAGTCTGCTGTCCCAGCTATAGACAAAACATGGTGCTAGCACTGTCCATGCCACCCAGGCTACCATGCATAGCTGGTTTCTGACAGTCTGCTGTCCCAGCTATAGACAAAACATGGTGCTAGCACTGTCCATGCCACCCAGGCTACCATGCATAGCTGGTTTCTGACAGTCTGCTGTCCCAGCTATAGACAAAACATGGTGCTAGCACTGTCCTTGCCATCCAGGCTACCATGCATAGCTGGTTTCTGACAGTCTGCTGTCCCAGCTATAGACAAAACATGGTGCTAGCACTGTCCATGCCACCCAGGCTACCATGCATAGCTGGTTTCTGACAGTCTGCTGTCCCAGCTATAGACAAAACATGATGCTAGCACTGTCCTTGCCACCCAGGCTGCCATGCCTGGCTGGTTTCTGACAGTATGCTGTCCCCACTATAGACAAAACATGGTTCTAGCTCAGTCCTTGCCACCCATTGCATTAAGCTTTGAAGGTTTTGCCATGTTTGAAATGTGTTCATCCATAACCTTGAATAATTTTTTCTATTAAATGACAATATTATAATGATACTTTAAATGAAGAGAAATTGCCTATCCCAACTTTCACGAGTACATGTGGAGTATAATATGTAAAAGTGTATTAAAATTCTGCAGTAATACTATTATTTGAGCTTATATCTACATGACAGTTTAGTCTTTTGTCATCTAGGTTTTCTCACAAAACATTCAAAATTCACTCTTTGCAAGCCAAGTACAAATATGCTCTAGCTTTTCTTCATTTGCAATCCATCTTTCAGAAGTTGATGTTAAAAGTGTACAGAATCTTGAAATGAATTCTTCAGGTTTCCTAAAAATGAGAAACGCTGTGCAGGCAAAATTACTGAACTGAGCTGTCCAGTTTTATTCTCACTCATACTCGTAAGTACATTCTTTGTGTTTTGTGAATGGAAACTTAATAAGTTGATGGAGATGATCAGTTTTGTAAAATGCACAACTCTGAAAGGGAAATTATGTCTGCATCCATAATGTGGAACAGTATTCATGACTACCAGTGTTGTGTTTTAGAATCTGGTCTTTGTATGTCTCGTGACTTGTACCTATCAATGTACAATGTACTCCTCAAAGAATACCTCAGCCACAAAGCAGCTTTTGATCAGTTTGAAGACTTTGGTCTTGTAAATTGCATGACAAATATACATTTGTATACATGTATGTACAGTCAATGTACAGTCTAGAACGTTTACTTCTCCTCAGCCACAAAGCAGCTTTTGATCAGTTTGAAGACTTTGGTCTTGTAAATTGCCTGACTTGTATACATTTGTACAGTCAATGTAAGTCTGGAATCATGTTGTACTGCTCACTGAATACCTCAGACACAAAGAAGCTTTCAGTAGACTTTGGTCTTGTAAATTGCATGACTAATATATTTGTACAGTCAATGTACAGTCTGGAACATTTTACTCAAAGAATACCTCGGCCACAAAGCAGCTTTCTGTTTGTAGATGGTATGTGATATTCATAATTCCACTATCCACTGTCTCCCAATCCCATTCCAGGATATCATCCTGATCCATGTGACGCCTTACTTTGAGAACTGTCCAATCCTTGCTGCCGTCCAGGATGGGTTCACCGCTGTCATCACGGAAACCAGGTGACAGAACACATACATAGAGCTGACCACGAAAGCTTATAGGGTAGTTCTGTTTCAACGGTGAGAAGAGATCCTCTGAAAACCACCACTGTTTCAGTTCGGGGTCAAACACCTCGACGTCATGGACACTCAACGCATCATCGTTTTCTCCGCCAATCACCCATATTTCGTTCTGATGAAGTGCTACCCCACATGAGAATCGAGGGCTCTGCATTGGCGGGAGATCAATCACCCAAGAGTTTCGGTCTATGTCGTAGCACATAGTGCGACTACCTGAAAAGATGTAAATGCAATGTTTGTGGCTGACGGCACTGAGATCCATAACTTCTCTTGGCATTGACGCTACATAGCTCCACTCGTCTAACAATGGGTCATATTTTTCAACTGTATCTAGAATCTCCCATGCATTTTCACCACCGATGGCATACACGCAACAGTTAGCATAGACAAAGCCATACTTTGTTCGTCCAGACAACATTGGTGATCGCTCAATCCAGGTTTTTCTGATTGGATTGTATTGGTAAAATGTACGGTCTTGATGGTGAATAGCTGCAGCGTAGACTTCATTATTTTCTGTCACCACAAAACTTGCTCCAAAGTTTGTTAACTTTGGTGGGTATGGTATCGTAGTCTGTTCTGATGTATCGGGATCAAGACACAAAAGTTTTCTTTCGAAGTTAGAACCGTTATTCGGTCTGCCTGCCATGATAAGTACTTGCCTGGATACCATACCCAAACGTTTTTCGTTCCCAAGTCTTAATGTGTCAGTTTTCTCACTGTTGGTCATCTTAGCATCTGATTGTCCGAGGATAGTTTCATCGATATACTTCATACATTCATCAGATTCACATATGATAGCATTGGCTCTCACTTCCTGACATATATATGTAAGCTTCATAAAACCAAGTCTCAGCTTCAGAAAAAACTTCCACAGATCATGTTTCCTTGTTTCTGGGTCGTGCTCGTACCAAGTCAACAGAGCTTCGTATAGCATCTCTTCACTTGGGATATTAAGGTTACTACTTATCAATACCTCAGACATTAGTTCGGATGTAACTTGTAGGAATTCCTCCTCGTGGATTAGATCTTTGAAATTCAGATTTATAAAATCCCACGCTGCTGCCTTGAGTTGTGTGTGACTTATCAACGTTGCTATATTGTACACTCCAATACAGTTCGAAACATGTAAATGTCTTTCGAGGTAGCTTGCACAACGGTCTTCAATCACCTGCATCTGAAACATGTGCGCGGCTTGCAAGAGTCCCTCTACCGATTCTTCGTCCATGGAGATGTCTGCCGAATACATGTACGCCAAAACCTGTTTCATGGACAATGCGTCGACACCTTGCAATTCGATCTTGTTCATTAGTGTTTCGCATAGACTACCTGTAAACATTGCTTTGAAGTACGGACTGCACGCAGCCAACACGTTTCTGTGGCAGGCAAATATTTGATTTTCTACGACGATTTGAACGTCTGTTAAAATTCCATCTTCGTAAAATGATCTCAGTCCGCCAAGCAGCTGACGTGAGTGGGTGTCGTCTAAAGCTTTCGTTTGCTCCATCCCTTCCATTGTTTATATCTGACACCAGTAGTCGTAACACGTAACATTTGACGCCATGGACTCTATAATTTCAATTTCAATAGATCAAAACGGCATCTACAATCTTCATAACGATTTCGATACTTATTGTGACGAGGAAAGCCTTTCACACTGTGACCAATTAAACTGGTTTCTTCCTAATATAAACGCATAATTTCTTCTAGTATTTCGGACAGGTAGCCATTTTGCTTAATGGCGCCCTCAGTGGCACATCAAGAAGTTCTTGTGTTTTCACATTGCTGGCTTTATGACGGGGCCTGTTCATAGTGTTTACGAAAAATAAACCAAACAAGGCAAGTCAAAATGTACGATATATCAATATTGAACATGATAGGTATGAACGATAATGTAATAAACGTATCTATGCTACAAAAATTGCAATACATAATGAAAATGTATTACGACCAAAGCAGTCACAAATTCAATCGTGAAAACACAAGAACTTCTTGTATGGCAATTGAGGGCGCTCCAATACGTTAATATTGCTATGTAGCTATGGTTAAGAACTATACATATATACTGGAGTCAGTAGCCATGCTAGAAACTGTCCAGAAAGCTACACTATTACATGACACAATAATGGCACATACACACATACTAGTACTAACATGTATAATTTACTTTCTCTGATTTTAATTGTCATTTAAACTGTTAAAGTATGATTATGAATTGAAAATATCATCATGTACACATACTTTTAATCTGATTAAAATCTGATGTGGTGAAAGTGGCTCGATGTCTTTATTTTTATTTACCTCTATTTCCATCATTTTGTGTCGTTTGTTTTGTTTTGTTCCATGTGATCGCCACCTTCCCACATCTGACCCTGCGTAATAGAAAATCTTGTTTGAATCTCAAGGATCTCGCACTTTATGAGTAGCCAATCAGGATGAGCATTACATTGGCAGCTGGACACACTGGAGAAATTGAAAAAACAAACATACACATGGATGATTGCGTTGACAACTCGATCCATCGGTGGCGGTGCCATCTCTCCGAACAAAAAAAGAAGTGTGTTGATTGGTTGAAGAAAGATCCTTGAGATTCAAACAAGATTTTCTATTACACAGGGCCAGATGTGGGAAGGCAGCATTCACCCGGAACAAAACAAACAACACAAATTGTGACAATATGATGGAAATAGACGTAAATAAAGACATCTAGCTGCTTTCACCAAATCAGATTTTAATCAGATTGACATACACCTTACTTTATTCTTTTTAAATTCTAAAAAAAATTAGCTGACAGACTGGACTGACCCATCATTTTTACGGTGTTACGATGAGAAACCCAGAATTGTGTAAGGCCACCCTTTGTGCAAACACACACACATCAATATCAGAAAGATGACAGATACTCAATTGTGAATTTAAGAGTAAAAGAAAACTTTTTATTTCAAACAGGAATGCTAACAATCTTTGTAGTTTTTGATTCAGACTGGCGACTTTGTCATTTTAATGTTGATTAGTTTTCTAAAATGTACATACAATATTTCATCCATCATAGTTTTTGACTTGGTGTTGTTTTGGTGTCGAGTTTTTAACTTTAAAGTACATAAAATATTTCATGACTAAAACAAGCAGCAACTTTCATTATATAGAATACTTTCCTTCAGAGTACTCTATGCCTTCCAATTTAATAGAAACAGTGACTGACTGAAAGAAGTGTGAGGTTGACTAAACAAGGAGTCGCCAGCTCACGTGTCTCTCTCTCAGGTTTTCAAGCCTTCCTTTACTATTGCTCATGTAAACCCCCCAAAACCTCAATTTCATTTAAAGAAAACAACCTGTTAAGAAATACAATTAAAGATATAAAACTAAAAGTTACCCCAGCTCTTTCACTTATTGTTCCCATTATTAAGTATAACCCACGCCGATTTGCTTCTATCAGGAAAATATCATTAAAGATGCGAAGGGCAGGATTTCATTACTGGGACAAGCCATTAGCCAAGCAAGTGGGCTTGTTATCAAAGAGTACCAATATTTAAACATGTGATGATGGGCTCTTACATAACACAAGTAAACAGCTGTAAAACCTCTATTCGGCCGTCTGCATGGACTGCAATTGAGGCAAACCTTATCTCCGTCTTATATCAGTTGTTATCAATTTATTAGGCTATTATAAGTAACGTTACAAACAGCTTTAGAGATGCAAACAACTTTTATGACACCCGTTTTCGCCAGGCAAGCCCGCGGGTTTGTTGCACTTGGACCGCTAATGGCTTGTGAATGTCATGTCTAGGACCTTAGTAACCAGTCTCATACTATGAAAAGAAACATCAATCCTAAAAAGATTCTGAAAAAGTTGAGAACTTACACAATCATTCAGGTTTAAAAAATACACTTTGTTTAGAAAAAAATACATATAGGATCCAGTTCATGATAGCCTCTACTGTATGATTTTATTTCAGTGACAACAGCTTTTGGACTGCGCCCTCATGTGGTCAAAAATGAGGAATTGATACTAGCCCAATGGATTTAATGTTTTCCTTCAGCACATTTCTGAAATTATTTTCCTCAAAGTGCTGAATTTGAACCTTTTTCCTGAAGTTATTCAAGCTGCACCAGCTGTAACTGGGGTATCATATTTTTCAATCAGACGACTAACAAAATATTCACTAAAAATACCAATAATTATATATTATACATTTTACCCGCAAGTACAAGTAGTACCGTAAACAGGTTGAAATCATGATTGTGTTTGAGGCACTGATTTTAGGGTGTGGACCCAAAAACCAATTTGATTAGATTTATTGCACCATATTGCATGTACAGCTTCACAAATATGTTAACCCACAAGTGATTCAGTACTGTTCAGGGTGTACGATGTATCACAAGTAAGTCATCATATTGACCAAAACCATTTCAAAAATCGTTTCAGTTGCAGCTAGTGCAGCTTTTAAGTGCATAAAAGATAAAGAGAAAGAAAGAACAAAAGTTTATAAACTTGAATAATAATATTTGAAATAAGTTTAAAAAAGAAAGGTAAAATCTTAGGCATATAATTGTCATCACTTTATTTCATATCAGTGATCAATGTAATCCACTCCAGAACTCAGCTAATGCCCCTTAACAACAAATCATCTTGAATTTAAATAACTGCCTGATTCCCTAGCCTAGAGTCATGTCATGTGGGCATTTTGACTGTCATGTCTCCCCTCTCGCCTAGCATTTCACGAAGGATTTTTCAATTTTTAATGACGCTTCGGTCAGGAAGTTACTGGTGCAAATCCTTATTGAGTTTTCAAAATTTCCTGCTGTGCGATGACATCGATAGTGTCACCGTGTGATAAGAACCATAGACCCTCCACCAACATGGGGTGGAGTTTAGGTTAGAACCACAACAAGGAGAATGGAGTAGTACCAAGTAAACATGATTACCATATCATGAATATCACTGTATGTAACTGTAGTGTCTGAATACACAACCGTTAGCGAAATGCTAGGCTTGCGGGGAGACAATCGATTGATAGCCAAAATCCCCCACATGCCTTTACTCTAGGCTATCATTCCCCTGAATAAAATGATGACAAATATCTGCCTATACAATGATATTTCTGGCTATTATGGATAATCCTAAAAAATTTGTGTATGCTAATAGTATTTTGATGTCCAGGTTGAACAGATCAGGCTCTTTGGAGGCATAGAAATTAAACAGTACATCGTGACCTCTTGATTTCAATTCTCCATCATCTCTACCTTATAAGAAAACTGAAAGAGAAAAACAAAACATAATTATTTAATATATAAAATGATAAATCATGTAATATTCTAATCAAACTATCATTTAGCTTTAGAAAGGTTAGCTTGGTGTTTTTATACATTCTGTACACTGCTGAAATGAATATCATGACCTGAACATTACAGCTGTTGCTAGGCAATCATCTAGAACACTACAATTGTTGCTAGGCAACCATCTAGAACACTAGAATGCAGTACTACTACTGTATGGATATCCATGGTACTTTGATCTAAACACTACAACTGTTGCTAGGCAACCATCTAGAACACTCCAACTGTTGCTAGGCAACCATCTGGAACACTACAATTGTTGCTAGGCAACCATCTAGAACACTGCAATTGTTGCTAGGCAACCATCTAGAACACTAGAATAGAGCATAATACCTGTATGGATATCCATGGTACTTTGATCTGAACACAGATAACAGGATACTGAAGAATACTACAACTGTTGCTAGGCCCAAAATAGTAACAACTGTGGAGAAACGACCAGAAATATAACAATTAAAACACATGAAATCTTTGTAGTCATCAAAAAGGTTTGTATATTCAGTTGCAAATATCACTACAATATGATAAAAAACATTGAATGAACTAGCTCTGTGGTATCACTGTTTGTTTCATAACAAGCAACAGAAAAAATATAAGGACTCTTAAAAGTTCAAGTAATCATTTCTGTGGATCAACTTGAAATACAGAAATTAAAAGTGAACGGGTTTTAAATGGGGCAAATAAAAGTCACATGTCAGTCTTTGACAGAGAAGAACCTTCCTCAGGAATACATATCAAATCAGAAAGCTGACTTCACCAAATCACAAGTTTCATACTCACTTCTACGTTTTCCTACATCTCCCTTCTGAGTGGCACTTTCATTTAGCAATACAATACCAAAAGTAATGGCAGCATCTGAAGTGTTACTTGTTAAGGTTAACATAGTCTTGAACTCAGTCTAGCATTCTTTTAACTAAACATTCCATGCAAGTTAAAGCATTCAATAACCGTTTCTTTAATATTACAAAAGGGGTCGTTTTGGGTTATGTACAATAGTTTTAAACCTTTTATACCGATATACAGAGGTTGTGATTAGTCTTTAAGACTATTATGAATTCTGTGATTCCATATGGACATTATCCTATTTATACAGAATGAAGTAATTATCTGCAAACACTGTTGTTGTTGTTGTTGTTGTTGTTGTTGTTGTTGTTTTATCATCAAAAGTTCTTCCTGAGTCATAACCTTGCAACTTATGTACAATGAAATCAAATGGAAATTTTCAACAGGAACTGGGGAGCTTCTTGTCATGACTGTTTCCATGGTGAAATACTGTCAAGAACTCACACAACACTTAAATTGTAATTGACTAATTGGCACAATTCATAACAGGTTATTTGATAAATGTCAAGAGGACTTGTGGCATCATTCTTTATCATTCTCTATTTTTTTTTTCTCATTCTCAAGTATTCAGGGAATGAATTTTATTCTCAAGTATTCTGATTTCCCTGTTTGGCCAAGTGAAAGGAACATGAGTGAAAAATGAATGAAGAATATCCTTCTAGTGCATTTCACAACTTGGACAATATGACTCTCAAAGTGTGTTTTGATAGTACATTTCAAAACTTGGACAGTGTTTTGAAAGGGAAGGAAATTGTGTGATGACTGAAATCAAAATATATGAGAAGAAATATATTTCATTATATACATAATATAGTTCAAAGATTTGACAAACATTGAATGGTGGTAAATGTTCCTTTCCATGAAATATCAATTTCCGCAACAAATCAAACAGCAACATTTTCACTGCAAATCTATCTTATGGACCCCTTTCGTACCCCAGGATGTACTTACGAACCAAAATGACACACACTTTCATTTTTAACTATGAAACAAGCATTGCAATTTAAACATTTTATAGTTTGAATTATGTCACTTGATTTGTCAACCCAGCTGTATAATTGGGAACCTGGTAGGATAGAGGTTGCATTATGAATGGTTTAATCCTATGCACTAATAGAGGCTGCAATGGATTCTATGCTACCGGGGGGAGTTGAGGAAGTATAAAGGGTCGTTGAACCATTACTGGTCTGTACCAGGAGTAATAATTGTAAAGTGCTTTGAGCGTAGTGTGGGAAAACGCTATATATAAAATGTAACGTTATTATAATTTTAGGAGTATTCTATCGAAGTAAACTTTCATTGAAAACACAAACTTCAATATTGTTATCTGAAATTTTGGATTGCGCTTCAGTGTTTGTCAACAAAGATCTGACTAACATGTGTAGATCTGTTGATAAATTAAGGTAGTCTGTAAGGTACAACATGGTAGGGCGCCCTCAAACATTGGTCAACCCTGAAGTAAGCAGATGTCATATATTGACATAGACTACAGTGTGAAGATCTGTTGACAAACGTAGTCTTTGAAATTATGTCATGGTGGGGGTGTCCTCATGCATCGGCCAACCCTGAAGTTTGTTGACAAAAGACTACACTGTGTAGATCTGTTGACAAAAGACTACAGTGTGCAACTCTGTCTACAAAAGACTAGTGTGCAGATCTGTCAACAAAAGACTACAGTGCACAGATCTGTCAACAAATGATTATAGTGTGCAAATCTGTCGACAAAAGACTATAGAGCTGTTGACAAAAGACTACAGTGTGCAGATGTTGACAAATGACTACAGTGTGCAGATGTTGACAAATGACTACAGTGTACAGTTCTGTTGACAAAAGACTACAGTGTGCAAATCTGTCAACAAATGATTATAGTGTGCAAATCTGTCAACAAATGATTATAGTGTGCAAATCTGTCAACAAATGATTATAGTGTGCAGATCTGTCAACAAATGATTATAGTGTGCAGATCTGTTGACAAAAGATTATAGTGTGCAGATCTGTTGACAAAAGACTATAGTGTGCAGATCTGTTGACAAAAGACTACAGTGTGCAGATCTGTTGACAAAAGACTATAGTGTGCAAATCTGTCAACAAATGATTATAGTGTGCAGATCTGTTGACAAAAGACTATAGTGTGCAAATCTGTTGACAAAAGACTACAGTGTGCAAATCTGTTGACAAAAGACTATAGTGTGCAGATCTGTTGACAAAAGACTAGTGTGCAAATCTGTTGACAAATGATTATAGTGTGCAAATCTGTTGACAAAAGACTACAGTGTGCAGATCTGTTGACAAAAGACTATAGTGTGCAAATCTGTCAACAAATGACTATAGTGTGCAAATCTGTTGACAAAAGACTATAGTGTGCAAATCTGTTGACAAAAGACTATAGTGTGCAGATCTGTCAACAAATGACTACAGTGTGCAAATCTGTTGACAAAAGACTACAGTGTGCAAATCTGTTGACAAAAGACTACAGTGTGCAAATCTGTCAACAAATGATTATAGTGTGCAAATATGTCAACAAAAGACTACAGTGTGCAGATCTGTCAACAAAAGACTACAGTGTGCAAATCTGTCAACAAATGATTATAGTGTGCAAATCTGTTGACAAAAGACTATAGTGTGCAAATCTGTTGACAAAAGACTAGTGTGCAAATCTGTTGACAAAAGACTATAGTGTGCAAATCTGTTGACAAAAGACTACAGTGTGCAGATCTGTTGACAAAAGACTATAGTGTGCAAATCTGTTGACAAAAGACTATAGTGTGCAAATCTGTTGACAAAAGACTACAGTGTGCAGATCTGTTGACAAAAGACTATAGTGTGCAGATCTGTTGACAAAAGACTACAGTGTGCAAATCTGTTGACAAAAGACTATAGTGTGCAAATCTGTTGACAAAAGACTACAGTGTGCAGATCTGTTGACAAAAGACTATAGTGTGCAAATCTGTTGACAAAAGACTACAGTGTGCAGATCTGTTGACAAAAGACTATAGTGTGCAGATCTGTTGACAAAAGACTATAGTGTGCAAATCTGTTGACAAAAGACTATAGTGTGCAAATCTGTTGACAAAAGACTACAGTGTGCAAATCTGTTGACAAAAGACTATAGTGTGCAAATCTGTTGACAAAAGACTACAGTGTGCAAATCTGTCAACAAAAGACTACAGTGTGCAAATCTGTTGACAAAAGACTATAGTGTGCAAATCTGTTGACAAAAGACAATAGTGTGCAGATCTGCTGACAAAAGACTACAGTGTGCAGATCTGTCGACAAAGATTGAAGTGTGTATTCAGACAGTTCAGGTAACAATTTTTAATGTTGTGTTTGGACCAAAAGTTTACTTTGATCCAATGGTTTACCAACACAGAAGAAACTCTAAGAATATATACCATTGTACGGGAATAGGAAGAGAAAAGGAACAACCACCCAACATTTACATGTAAAGGATACAGAGTAAAATGACAATATGAGTCTCAGCAATAAACTGGGCTTGGCTGCTGCCATGAATGTAATTCTATATGATGAAATGAATACAAAGAAAGGATAAGCAAAGCAAAAATAAAAATAAAATATCAAGTCAACAAAGTAAGGATTGAGAGGAGATATAAGGCAAGACTGAAGTACATTTGGTATAATGTATGTGTAACCTGCTAGGGTCAAGTCATGGACGGATTTTGATATCGTTTTCCTTCTCACCTAGCATTTCCCTGTTGTTGTTTTTTACTTTAATGAAGCTGTGGTCGGTGCAAATTCTTATCGGGTTTTCAAATTTCCCTGCTGTCAATAGCATCACCATGTGATTAGAACCAAGACAAAGGGTGAAGCAGTACATGTAAACATGATAATGGTACCATGAACGCATTACAGAGATTTTCCTATTAACTAAGCAAATGGTGGTTTCACCCCACTTCTTATCGCTAAGTAGTGTTTGTTGCCAATATTTACAAATGTGATAATCCACTTTTACATATTAACACCAAAGTCAACAGTTGTTTATATTTCTCTTGCTCACTGGTACTACTTTCCGGCATTTCAACACTGAAACAAATTCCCGAAATTTTGAGTTAATTTTCATTTTGCAAGTCAAAATCCCACCATCTTTATTTTACCAAAGAACAAGTGGTGTATTTTATTGTCTTTCTCCATGATCATTGTAATTTAAAAGTGTAGTTCACAGCGTAAGAATATTTTCAAGGAGTAAACAATATCAGGCAAAGCTAAGCTCAATGTTATATCAGTTGTTATCAGTTTCATTGACCTATTATCAGTGACATTGCAAACAGCTTTAGAGATGCAAACAATGTTTATTATACCCGATCTGCTGGCTCACCAAGTCAGGTTTGTAGCACTTGAACGGCTAATAGGAGAAAACCTTCATGGTTGCTGTGTCTTATTTTAGGTTTGAATCAACACACATTAGGGAAATACTAGACGAGAGTGGACACTATAGTCAAAAACACAAATATGACACAGCCAAAAAGGTAGGAAGTCGACGAGACATGCAGTTATTTGTTATGAAATAATGTGAAATTACTATTATATAGCTTGAGTTGACACCCATACTTAATTTGCACATAATTCTATTTTATTTGCATAAAGTGCAAGTCATTTGCATATAATTCTATTTTATTTGCATAAAGTGCCATTCATTTACATATAGTTCTATTATTTTTGCATATAATTCTAGAACTAGTAGAAGCTAAATACCAAATGCACATAAATAATAACAAAGGATACGCAGAAGAAGAACAATGTGAGTTTCAGCGACAAATTGGCCGCTTCTACTGCCATGAATATAACTCTAGAACCAAAATAGAAATCATATTAGGTATCTATCCCTCATGTTTAGAATTTCCCAATAAATGACCACTAGATGGCGCTGTAACAAAGTCTTAATTTTACAGTGCACAACAAAATAGAGCCTGCAAGTGCCAGTGTTGTTGCCACTTATTGTAATATACTCAACCCTGAGTGGTTACGTAAGTGGACTGAATCTTTCAGACTAAACAAAATAAAACAAGGACTTTTTTTAGACACCACACATGGGGCTATAGATACAGCAAAATTAGACTCGGTTGTTCTCTCCAAAAGTGTAAATATATAGAGACCAACATCAGAATTACAACAGAAAACGGATTTATGGTTTTCTATCATCACTCTACATAGATAGACAGCAGGTGCCATTAAAATATTTTGATCATTAAGAATTACTAAAAAAAAGTGAAATTTATAGCATGCATGAAAAGGAGACACTGTATAAACAACTATTTTAATTTATCAACTTGTGTGTGACAATCAAAAGAGCGATACACACACATATTTTTAAGTTAAAAAAACTCATAGCAAAAAACGAGTAGGAGTGTGAAAGATAGAAGAGAAATTTGCAACTTATGGCAATCCATCGATAAAGAAAGATATTGCAGGAAATTATACAGCAAAAATTGCCTGTGACCTGTGACCTATGACCTTCAAGTACTCAGAGTACTAGGTTCAGTGTGTTTCAATCAGAGCCACGACGATTTGTTGGGAATGGAAGCAGTACTGAATAATTAGGAAAGTGTTCACCTAATTGCCAGCAGACTAATATTTGTGTACACTCTTACCATTTGTCCTGTCTGTGGGTTTTTGTGTGCATATGGTGGACCTCTGATATGGTTCCACATCTGACCTGACGTCATGGCAAATACAATACACTGTAAAGACACAGACATGAACTCAATTGTAAGAGATCAATGGATTGTAATCAGTTGTACATAAAAGAGTAGTAACTAATAACGATAAGTTCTTGTAATAATGCTTTACAGTGTTGAGCTTTTTATAGCTGTAGAAATATCCAAGTGTCTTCATCTTCTCATACATACATACATACATACATACATACATACATACACACACACACACACATACATACATAATACATACATACATACATACATACATACATACATACATACATACATACATACATACATACACACACATACCATACATACATACATACATACATACATACATACATACACACACACACACACATACATACATACATACATACATACATACATACATACATACATACACACACACATACACATACATACATACATACATACATACATACATACATACATACATACATACATACATACATACACACACATACACATACATACATACATTATACATACATACATACATACATACATACATACATACATACATACATACATACATACATACATATATACATACATACATATATACATACATGCAACAGACAGACACACACACACATGTGACACATACGTACATATGCACAGACAGACTGACATACACCCACGCATAAATATTTGTATTCAAGCTATGTAGTTATGGATAGGGATAAGAACTAACAACCCCTAGCATGAATCTTATTTGCATCATCAACGATTAGTAACTACAATGCTATACTTGTCACAATTTCAAACACATTTCTGTTAACCAAACAACTTATCCATCTATGCATTCTGTACAGTGAAATCCCAAACAATCACAGTAGGATATGATACAAAGTGAATAAAACATAAAAAGTAACTTACCAATGCTCCAATACCCCACATTGTTTTATTGTACAAGAATTCTAAGTTGTTACGTCTCAGATACAGAAGGCCACACACAAGGGAGAAAAGCAGACCAAGTGCAATTGTACCTGAGTAGTTGGGTGGTCTGAATACACGAATCTAACACAAATATGGAAACAAAAAAATGTAATATGTGTAAACAACACAAAATTTAAAAGGTTCACTTTGGATAAGGATTAATATTTAGGTGTGAAAAACAGATGTTTAGCAGAGCTGTAGAAAAAGTTGGTCCTGAAGAAAAGAATGATCTGTTTGGCTTCATTGATAAGATAACATGAACGCACAAACCTTAGATTGAAACCCTGGCCTCTAAAAATACAGAGGAAAACAAATTCTTTTTTTTTCATATCATAATCAATTAATCCTGCTTTGCTTGATTTTGAATCCATGAAAAACACTGCCATGTATCATACAGAGTACAATCTTTCTTTACTTGAAAAAACATTTAATTTAAGCAAAGTCAACAATAAAATTCCTGTTTTTTGCCACAGGAAGCTTAAGTCAATCTTGTGGAGGTATGGAAATTGTACAAATTGTACACGCACTTTAAATGGGGTTACATGTGCAGTTCTGTGAGGGGGTAAAACTCTCCATTTCATCAAAACCCTGTATTGGAGTATATTGACTGAAATCTAAACGCTACATAAATGCTTAGTTCTAATGATTCAGTGTGTTAGAGTGCATCCTAAAATCTAGTCTGTAAGATAAGATATGATGAGCTGAGCTGCCCTCTCAGCAATTACTTTGTGTGAAGAGAATTCTGCTGAAGGTGGAACAACACGCTGTCACTTACAGTCAAATCATACTCTAAAGGCATCGTCTCAAGTGTACCAAGGGTAGCACTAATCTGGTGACCATAGATATTTACTAACTACTTACAAATGACAAAACTAGATATGAAAGATTGCAATACACATCTTTTTTTATCGTTATGTGTGCTTTCTTGTCTAGCATGCTTGAAATTGATTATTATGTATAGATGTCCTAATGTACTCTTCTGGTGACATTGAGATAAGGATCTATTGATTGACTGACTGTCTAATGGTTCCTGCCTAATGATAAAGACTTTATACTTACTACTATATCTGTTCTCTCACCAACCCACTTAGCAATGGCTTCCGATGCAAACCCAAGCCTGTAATACAAAATGATGCATCCATTGAAAGATAAATTCATGACCAGTCATGGTTAGATAAAACACTGTAAAGGGAAAGGTTTAATAAAAAGGTGATATTAATAGACAACGTTGGTTTCATTCACTTTCAGTAATCAGAACGGAGCTGGCATTGATCTGAACTCTAATAGGTGGACGTGTTGAATGGGCTTTGATTGCACAGTATGATTTTTCACTGAATTTTGCTGTTTCATCAAAACATGTGTACTAATAATAGAACCCATGACGTGCGAGTGCCAGTGTGGGTACTCAGGTATGCATGCTTGGGGTGTTTTGTGCTGCACTTTCTCTAGTTAGTCCTTAAAAATATGGCCATAGAGAACACTGGAAATACCTCAGATATGTAACACTTGCACTCATGCATCATAGGGTTCTGTCATATAACTAAATACATTGACCAAAACTTACCTCTGTATGTCATACGTATCTCCCTTCTTTGGTTTACCCTTGGGTGGAAAATGCATCACAGCAGGTGCAGAATGCATTTTCAACTGTAACATGTAAGGCAAAAAATAATTATGTGTTTCAGACAACATGGCCTCAGAAAATACGGTAGGTAGGACGGGAATTTATTTTATTTTATTTTCTCTTTTTTAACTGTCTCTATTTTTGAAAAATATTGCTTTGACCCCAAAACAGATGAAATGCCAGTCAGAATACCCCTTCAGTGATAGTTTGATGACATATGTACAGACATGACTTGGGAAAGAAAACAGACGTACATGAAGGTCAAGAAGACAAAGAATTTCTTAACTTTTTGTTTTACATGTATAAAAAAATGTTTAGGGTTGGACGCTTAAACTAGGGTTGGTCGGGTTATCAAAAACACATAATTTTTTTATTTGGCCTAAAGAAAATTACTTTTTATAAAGACTTGTACTCAATGACAGATTTGCTTGAAGCCAACATACAATACAAGTTAACTTTTCATGGTAATTCTAATGAACTGTTCGGGGGCAATGTGCCACAGAATGTGGAGAAGCATTACTGTTTTGACTTCAAGACAATGGAAAAATCTAAAGACAATTCTCGCTACATGAAATATAATCTAACCACCTAGGTGCGCCATAAAAATAACAATTATTAAATTTCTTGGTTGACACCATGCTCCATGCAATACACATGCATAACTCTACGTGTGGATGACATTCTTATTCTGTCACTGTGTTAAAATGTTATTTCAGGTACCAAGAATTTAACTTTGGTTTCCGTTCAACATTTTTCGTTGTAAGACAATCAACTTTTATTGAAGAATTTTCCATTGTATGAGGACAAGACGTGGGATTGTGCACCTAGAGTACTTTTTAAATTTATCCTTCGGCTTTAGTTCGGCAACCTTTGAAGCACAGATCCGAGGTATATTACAAGACTGGAGGAGTACAGCTGTTATTATAGGGCTGAATAGCAAATTTTCTTTTCAATGGTGGGAGACTTCAAAAGGAACTAGATATTGATAGCCTCACCTAAAAAGCACATGTAATAATATGGTACTCACAGCGGCAAAGACATCATGGCCTTCATCATAGTCCAAACTGGCAAAGAACAACTTATTGCTGTACGCCTGAGAATATCGCCATGAATTGGCTAGAATCTGAAATTCATCATTAACTTGTCTGTAAACAGAAGAAAAAAGAGTTAAATTTAATAACTGTCAGTAATCCTGACTATAACTACTGTATGCAATCTGTATCTTTCTATTGATTACTCAGCTACCGAATTTTGGTACAAAATGTCACAAACTCTTTTGCATAGATACACCATCCCATCTATGAAATTAGTAATATTTTCAATTCAATTCTCATGACTTGAAATAAAATTGTACCACCTTGGCACATCGTGAAAACAACGATCATGGAATTTCTTGGTCAACACCACGTATGACTTCCGCTCTACATACAGAGTCGCTACACGTGGTGACGTGTATAACTATAGGCAAGTGTGAGAATAAGTCAACTTTGTTTTATTTTGACCCTCCAGCATGAAGTAAAATGGTATTGCAGGTACTAAGAATTCATTGAAGACAAACTGAGATTAACTTAAAGGATTGGTCACACCTTACCTACACACTGTACACTGTCTCTGTGGTTGAAGTGCAGTGAACATGACCAGGACGGAATAGTTACGAGGTGTTACTTTCACATACTGACGGAATTTATCTCCATTTAACCTTATAACAGATCTCTTCATATTCCAGTCCATCAGTTGTTTTACTCGATCACCGAGAACTTGCTGTAATTTGGAATATCGACCAAAATTAAGATAATATACAATTAATTTAGGGAGAGCAAGGCTATATTATATAAAAGCGATTTTCTGTTTCCTTTTTTTAAACACAACAAACAAACCAGATTTTCCATTAGGTTTGCGATGACCTCGGGATAAGCTTCCATACGCCAAGTCCAATATCATTATTAATGATTTTACTATTTCAATATTTGAAAGTTATCTCGTCAAATATACTGTCTCAGTGTCTGCATACATGCTAGATCTGTAAATTGCTATATATATTAGAGATATTGTATTAAATGTAGGTTTCATAAAAAGTGACACATGGTGCATTTTGTTTGGCTCCCTACAGCAGTGACGTAGAGCACTGGAAACATTATTTCTAAGCGATATGTATATTAGTAATAGTACTAGTACTGGTGCGGTGGCATTGGTGTAAAACTAAGAGATGCGATCAAATTATCAATACCGGTGCACTCAGGCTCAGAATATAAATTATTCTCCGTTAGTTGAGGGAAAGCGCGATAATTCATAGGTTTATAATATCAAAACTTACCTCCTTTTTCTTTGCATCAGCAAATGGCGTATTTGTTACTATTATATTCATAAAAATGAATATAAACAGAAGAAGCCATTTCCCGAATACTCCTCTATCCGCCATGTTGCACGTTTGCATGATTACGCATGCGTAGAATATCATTATGGGGGACAGAAGCTCCGTTGTAATTGGCTAATTTTTTGGTGACCTGGATAATTTAGCCAACCAAACACGCGGTCTGTTAACGTCTTCTGTCAGACGGGCTTTGTCAGTGTATTGGTTGAACTGTCGATCAGGTCAGTGAAGTTTTTCGCTTATTTTGAACGATTTTTTGAAGTTTTTTTACTGTCATTAAGTGATTACCCAAAACATTGAGCACTATGTATTTCTTTCTACCGATTTATGTACCGCGTTGCCGTTGACTGTCTCAATCCCGAGTCTGGTTAATGAACGGACACCATCTCGCTGATCGGCAGCAGCAGTCGCCTTGCTGCGCCGAGTTGAAACCAATATGCATGGAATTTTGTGTAATGTTTACGTTCGCTGATATCACAGCTGCTCGTAATTACCCAACAGCCTCCCGAACAAGCTACTTCAAGTTGTGCTTCTGTTCTTCCTTTATCGAATATCACTTTCAAGTGTCAAATTTAGTCGGAAAATAGATGTTGAAACGAATTGAACTTGCTTCACGTTCACTTTCCACTTTGACCAGATTGTGACTATGTACACACATTTAGTGGACAATAACTATGGAACGAGCCAAGCCCACTGGCATTCAGGCATTACGCGATAGACCCATCGAAAATAGAACGGATTTCGTTATAAAGGCTTTTACTAAGCAGATTGTTGATAACCATGAACTATTAAGTATTTTGTGTTTATGAGCAATTATGGATTCAATTTACAAAGGCATTATATAGTTCAAATGTTTGTAAATAATGATGTTAACTTGTGATAAATGCTAAACACATTGGGGCTTTGAAAATTTCTCTGTCAGGCGTATGTCTAAAACTATAATAAAATAGGGTACAGACTAACAAAAGTGTCTGTGGTGAAGACAAGTCAAAATTTCTGCTCCCATTACATTTCTTTCAAATACAGGACAAATCTTCGAAGTAAAAAAAAGTGTGTTTTTAAACTCAGAAAGTGTGATAATGGTATTGTGGAAAGTCCCACACAAGTGAATTATAATGTTTTCCTTGACATTCCTAAAAACACAACATACCATTGTCCTGTTCACTGTAATATGATCATTTCCAACAACTGATTCAGAGCAGAATTAAAAGTGTTGTACAAATTTCCTCAATATTATATTACAGCAGACTGACTTGTAGGTAGAATGATAGTACAGTACATGTACACACACCCCACTTGTTGGGATTTCTCGTTTTAACCATTTTGAATTAATCTGTTTTGCTTTACTGTACAGTTACTATTTATCTGTCAATAGTAATCTGCAGTGTACATCTTGTGAACATTAACACTTCAGTGTACAATACACAAACATTGCACAGCAGGACATAAAAAGGTACAAGATGTCACATTTACTATGAAGAAAAACATAGTGAAAAATACCTCAAACATTTTAATTAATGATGCAGGAGGCAATTGCACCAGCATTTTCACCTTCTACTCGGGTCATTTTGGTTTGTCAACGAATTTGGAATGTCGGCACTGACAACAATGAAATAGGAGTGGTAGTATCATGTATTACCAAAGGTGTTACATCATAATACCAACTTAATATGTGTAAATAGTTCAAATGCTGTGTCAACTGATTACTTTGTGTGTCAACTGATTTCTTTGTCTAAAGGGCTCCATAATACTCTGTAACTATAAAACTGTTGACACAACATAGCTGATCAGGAGAGATGTATTTAGAAATGCTTGGATAGTTGCAAGAAATGAGGTCAGGTGGTTACAGTTCAGTAGCTAAAATACTTGTTTATTTTCACTTTGATTGATAAATGGAGCAGACATATATTATTTGAGTTGAGATAAGAAGTCAACAAAGTTATCCCTAAGTAGATTACTTTGATAACAGATATGTATACCATACACTTATGTGTTGTGTCCACATTATTGTTATTGAAATAATATTGTCTTGGGTGTTTACTTTAAGTTCAGCTGTGCACAGTTAGTTGTGTTGTACCTAAGCAAGGGAGTGCTGATAACCTACCTGTCCTCGTAATGGAATAATTTTAGATTCACAAGTCTGTGTACTGGCAATGGTTTAATGAATGTCCTCTAATAATGGACTAGAATTTTAGATTTACTACTCTGTCTACTGCCAGTACTGGCAATGGTTTCATGAATGTCCTCATAATGGACTAGAATTTTAGATTCAATAATCTGTCTACTAGCAATGGTTTCTGGCATATATGTACATTTGTATATGTAGTACTAGTGGTGGTAGTAGTGTGCACTTCAGAAGTTAAAGACCCGTGTCAGATTAGGCTTACATTGTCAAATTTAGGGATAATTAGATGTTACTCCCCAATATTTTTTCTTTGTTCAGCCAAGGAAAATATGAGTGACCTAAGGGGCTGTTAGACGAGTAGTGACAACCGTTAGGTTATGAGTATTTTCCAGCTGAATGAAGGAAAATATTGGAGAATAACATAATTATACCAGTACCAGTAATATCAAAGAAAAATTGGGGAAAGTAATGGTAATTTTGAACGTTTTGACTCATATTTTGAACACAGCAGAAAGAGTGACATAGACATGTGTTGTTGTGATATAGACACGTGTTGTCATGATGTAGAACAACCAGGGTATTATTCCATATTTTTGGCCTATGCATGGTATAATAGTGGTTGAAGTTTGTATTTCAGAAGTTCAAGACCACATTAGGCTTACATTTTAAAATTTAGGGATAAAAACAGTTGTCTGGCTGGCTCATACTAGCCTAGAGTCAAGTCAGTTGGGATTTTGACTATTGTCTCCCCACAGCCAAGCATTTTGCTAGACAGTTGTGTATTCAAACCTACAATTAGATTACAATTCCAGCAACAATGATTCAGACCCCTTTTAAGTATGTCTAGGGTAAAGTTATACTCACAGTCACAGAGAAGGTTGGTCATGAACAAAAGAATATATGATCCTATGTTAATCTCATGGCCTCACTGATAAGATAGTAATTCAAGACCATGGGATTCAAATAACATTTAATTATGGTTTAACCAAATTTTGAGGTTCAACATGCAGCCCATCTACTGGCATTGGCTTTGATTTTGTATCCACATTTATACAAGAATCAGTGTTAAGGCAAATATTATATCAAAGAAGTCACTGCCATAGTTTTTGAATTCACCTGCTGAAAGAAAATATGTTAGGTAACGGAATGCAAGCTCAAAAATTAGTGTTAATGTCTGATTTTAGTGCCAAGGCAAAAATGAAAGGTTATGGATATCACAATCAGTGTGTGTGTGTGTGTGTGTGTGTGTTGTAGTCCACCCATTATCATAATGGTAGGCCTCAAAGAACTAATAAAGTGAGCTAACCTACATCAGACACAGGGGTGAGGGAGGAGATACTCAACCAAGTGTTTGTTCAGTTAAAACTGGGGTAAAAGTTCAGTCAATTTGACCTTACTCGGAATCTAACAAATTATATGTTTTCTTGTTGTTGGTCAACATGAGGAAGGGGGGGGGGGGGGGGGGGGGGGGGCTTTTCTTGGAGTCACCACATTATTATTATAAAGAACAGGGAAACATGACATTTTTGTGGATCACAAGAAATTGCTGCATATCAGTAACATATCAAATTGGTAGCATAGAGAGCTCACTAATCTCAATACATAGCAAGGCTGATAAAATATTCACAACAGATTTGTTATCACAGATACTGAGAGTTTTCCTTAGCTGAAAATACTTGACATGGGCAAAACTGTGAAAATCACAGATAAGACACTCCTGTAAAGTTATTTGTTTTATTTGGCCAGTGAGTAAGCATCCGGTTCTAGTTACATGTAATACTAATAGGTGTACATGTACATGTACTGCATGCTAATAAGCTTTAATTAACCTTTTCAGTGAGAATCCTCGAAATCACAGTTTTAAAAAATTATTAAAAAGTTTCTTTTCTAAGATGCCTCATTCATATATTTATTGAATATAAGTACTTGAGTATATAGGTCACTATTTTCTTTCCGTTAGGAAACTCTGTCACGGAGTACAATGTTAATGTAACATCAGAATATGATTTAGTAGATGTTTGAAATCCATTTCTTCAGCACATTATTTGATAAGCCATATGAAGAAGGAAGAGAAAGTTTGAGGAGTATTATTTTGACATTTCAGTATCCTACTGAAAAAAAACGTTGTTTACCTAGAGTAGATGAATATAGTTGCAAACCCGAGAGCTCACCTTTGATTACATGGATTGATGGTTGAACTGCCAGATGTCAAGAGGGCATGTAAGCTGTCTATGGCCAACATACACACATCCATATGCTGCCAGCCATCAAAGTTTTATCAACACAGGAGTCAAAGTACATCCCTGTAAGGAAAACACGATAATGCAGTTTATTTTTGTGAGTTTATTCAAGAGTGTTCACTTACATGTATGTTTTATTCAACAATACTGGTTAACTGAAAGTTGTAGTATAGATATGTTGATTTTGAGTGCATCATAGTCCATAATGTCAAGTGTAGCATGCCAAGGTATACATTTAAGTATTTATTTGTACACATATACAGGTAATCGTATGTGCAGTGTCACACACATGCACACACATTCACTTAGAGTACAAGCACATACATACATACATACATACATACATACATACATACATACATACATACATACATACATACATACATACATACATACATACATACATACATACATATACATATACACACACACATACATACATACATACATACATACATACATACATACATACATACATACATACATACATACATACATACATACATACATACATTCATTCACTTACAGTACAAGCACATACATACATACACACACACACGCACACACACACACCTCATAAAGTGAATTATTCTTTACTGACAATGTTTTATTCAGTTGTGCAGGAAAGAATTAAACAGGAAGAATTGGTTTTCTGTTTTTTCTATAATCTTAATCGTACAGTCTACAAAAAGTGAAAATGACTTGACTATTGAATTACAAGTGTGATAGATATCTAGATATAGCAGACTAATGCAAGCAATTATTATTGCTGTGCTTCTCACAAGACTAAGAATAGATCATTTAAGTAGTTTCATGTACAATTGGAAGTGACAGATGGCAAATCACTAAGGTGTTAATTCTAACCTCCTACTCAGATATGTCTGTCTATGGTGTTGACAGGTAGATAAATGAAAGTTCACCCTCTCATAAAGCTACATGGCCTAAATTTATATGTCCCTTATCCAGTAAACTGAATTCTGCTAAAGATGTTTCTTAGCAGTGTGTTGTAATAAAATATTTCAAAAAAATGTTTAGGGTCAAAATAACAACAAAATCTGTTTTCTTGTTCTCCACATACTGGACAGGGAAGCACCAAATTTTGATAGGTCTCAAAGAAATTGCTGTGTACTGGTGTTACATCAAACTGGCTGAGGGAGCACACTGCTAATGACATATTTCCTATCCAGCAAAATTAATCGGGCCAACACTGTAAAAGCTATATGTATACTATGAATGAATGAAAGAATGAATGAAATTTATTTCGCCAGATTACAAAATAAGCTACACTTTCAAAGAACATACATATGGTACAAATATGCATAAAATGAATACAAAAGAAATATATAATTGTTATCTGATGTGGACCATGGAAATAGTTCAACAGAACTAGTCTTGTCCATGGCCCATAAATGTATGTCTTCATACAGCAAAGTGAATCTAGTTGACATCTCATAAGCTATGTTGTGTGCAGCAAAATAAATGTTATCAGTATCTGATAAGGTACATATATATAGTATATACCATACACAGCAAAGTGAATCATCTCATACACTATGTTGTGTACAGCAAAATAAATTTAGTCTGTATCTCATATGGTACATGTACCGGGATATGCCATACACAGCAAAGTGAATACAGTTGAGTAAGCATCTCATAACCTACATGTACATGTATGTCTCACACAACAAAATAAATCCTGTCATCATCTCATAAGCTATGTGACATGTCCTATACAGTGAAATTGGTGCAGTTAATATTTCTTATTCATAAGCACAGACAAAGAAATTTCCTTGTTTGGGTCAGCACACCACACAGTCATATATGGCAAAATACATCCAGTCAGTATCTCTTAACGTATGACCTAAGCTATACAGCAACATCAATATAAGTCAAATTGTACAAAGTATATCATACACAGCAAAGTAAATCCAGTCAACATCTCTTAACAATGTCTTATACAGCTGAAAAACAGTATCTCTTAGACATTGCATCCCATAATAAAAACAAAATTGTGGTCACTTTGAGGGTCAAATGATTTTTGAAAAACCCTGTTTTTCTTTAATTTTAAACATGTTGTCAAGTACAATAGTAAGGGATAGGGAAACACCAAATTTTGATAGGTGTGAAACAAAGACATTGCTATACATTAGTGCATGGTGCATCAAATTTGGAAAAAGCCATACATCTATTAGGTTATATGTCGTATCTACTACAACTACTAGTCTAGTTCCCGTATGATAGGTGTTATGATTAGTACAATCATCTCCACTCACTACGTCTAGTCAAAGTCAAACATTTTAACCTTTAATCTGGCTAAACCCCATGCTGGGCAAAGGGTAAACATTGCATGTCAATAGTAATCCATCACAAATTGACAGGTAGTTGTAATTGATTTACTTCCTTCAGACAGTTGCTCATTAATATTCAATTAGTACAGCTGTTTTCACTAAAATCCAGTGGGGACAGGATAAAGTCATACGTTTATATGAATGCTGTCAGGGGGTAGCACAGATTTCTGTGCTAGGGTCACTTTGACTAGGCATAGGGAATAGAGATGGTTGTAGTAGTCGTAACTTGTATAATATAGGAACTAGACTATGTTTTATCCAACAAAATAGACTTGGCTACATGTAACATTTCAAATTCTCCAATCTAATCAACACAGTCGGAATGTCATAAGCTGTGCCCCCATCCTGCACATTGCTGCACAATGAATGTAAACATTGTTTCAGCTGTGTTCACCTGCAGATCATTCAGTTCTTTACTAGTTTTCTAAACTAATTTGAAACCTCCACAAGGGGTTGATCTAAATAATGAACTCTAAACTGGTATAGTGGATTATTGTGTCATATACATGCAGTGAGGATAGAGTGATATGGCTCGACTTTACATTCCATTTGATCAAGTTGATATGTGTGGTGACACAAACTGATTCAGTTCAAAGTGGAACCAGCTGAGCAGAACGAAATTGGTTTATACTCACCCCTAATAAATCAAAAGAAACTGAAATTGGTTTCAAATCTATTTAACTTGCTTACGCTGTGTTTTGATTATACTCAAGATGACACAGCAAAGAAATTTCTCTCCACTTTCTTTGTTGAAATAGACCAGTCGTATATCATTGCGGCAGTTTATATGTGTATAGCATAATAGAATGCTGATGTAGTGTATTTAATCAATTATTTATCTGTGTTTATAGCTATAAAAATGACTTGAATATACCATTAGTGATTGGTATTTATTGTGTACAAGAAGAAATGTTATTATACCTAACACCAAACAAACCAGCTGTGTGTACATATAGGATATTAGAACTGATGTAGTAGATGAATTAATTATTTATCTGTGTTTATATAGCTATGGAAATAACTTGAATATACCATGTGATTGGCATGTACCCCTGTATGAGAAGAAATTTTATTATACTAACACCAAACAAACCAGCCGTGTGTACATATAGGATATTAGAACTGATGTAGCAGATGAATCAATTATTTATCTGTGTTTATACTATAGAAATAACTTGACTATGCCATTAGCAGTGGATGTGTATCCCTGTATGAAGAGAAATGACTGTAGCTAGACAAACCAAACTTGTACATATATACGTATATTAAATTCATATTAAAATGCTGGTGTAGTATATTAATCAATTATTGATCTGTTTATAGCTATATAAAAAGACTAGAATATGCCATTAGCAAATGTACTATATCATTGTAACAGCTAGCACCAAACAAACCAAACCTGTTCACATATACATATATTATAAAATGCTGATATAGTAGATATAATAATTCATTAATCGATTTTATATGTACATAGTTATATTAGCAGTGGCCATGTACCTTTGTTTGAAGAGAATTGTAATATATCATTGTAGTAAGTTAGCATTATATACAAACCAAACTTGCATACATGATATATATTAAAATGCTGATGTAGCATATCAATCGTTTATCTGTTTATAGCTATATAAAATGACTAGAATATATCATTAGCAGTGGGCATATATCCCTGTATCAAGAGAAATGTACTATATCATTGCAACTAGAATTAAACAAACCAAACTTGCGTGCAAATAGTATAGCACATTAAAATGCTAGATTATTTATCTGTTTTATAGCTATCGAAATGATTTGAATATACCATTAGAGTGATGGACATACCCCTGTATGAATAGAAATGTACACATGTACTGTATCATTGTAACTAGAATTCAACAAATCAAACATGCATACATATAGCTTATTAAAACTGATGCAGTAGATTGTCAATAATTTATCGTTTTTTTATAGTTAGAAATGACTTGAATATACCATTAGCGATGTGCAGATAAAGAGGAATATGTATGTTGTATATTAATTTATATAATAAAACTGTCAGCTTCTTTATCTTTGAATTATATATTATATTATATATGTATCATACGTTACGTCTATGAATGTTTCAAATCATTCTGGTATCATCCAGGTATTATAAGTTACACTATATAACACTATATTATAGTGTTTCTGCATCGTAAATTAACATAATTTGGAGTTAGAGGAGATATCACCCTGCCTGTAATTTCACATATTTGATGTAAAAGTTTCAAGCCATGAGTCATCGTGTACTTTGTAAGTAGTTGTACATGTAGCTGATATACAGGAAGATTTTAACGAGAAAGTCGTGTACCAGCTGCTAGGAATTATCAGCAAAGATGCAGACATGTATGTACATTTTAATACTCAGTTACTGCAAAGTTGCCCATTAGGTTGATACATGTGAACTACAAATCCTGTAATAACTACGATGAACATTTTCTAGGGACATGATTTCTGTATTTTTGTGGCAGAGTTGTGCATTATCACAGTCGTAGCATAATGGTACTTACATTTTTTTTGTAATAACTTTGTGGTACTTTGATACTGGCCCAACTGATATTTGATGCACAGCAATTTCTTTGTTTTTCCTTTACATTTTGGATTAGTATGAATAATATTTATAATATTGGTGACCAAATTTATTTAAAATTATAATGATATTGTGGTCTTCGTCTTCTTAGTGTATAAAACTGTAGTCGGATTCCTTAAGGTGTGAAAGATCTTTCTTAGTGTATAAAACTGTAGTCGGATTCCTTAAGGTGTGAAAGATCATGTTTAAATATTTGTAAGTAGTATTGGATACAGGTCAGTGTATCTCTGAGACTGATGAGGTTAAAGGTCATGCATTCCTGGAACTCAAAAGTTTAAAGGTCATGTATTTTCTGGGACTGAGGGGATGAAAGGTCTTGTATTGTTGGTAATGAAGGGGTTAAAAGTCATGTGTTTCTAGGCCTGAGCAGTTGAAGGGGCGCAAGTTTCTAGTTCCATGAAAGTTCATGTGTGTCTGGTGTGTACAGATTAAAGTAAGAAAACGTACAATGACAGAATATTTTCATAATGGCATGTAATGTATGAAGATGATCACTGTCATCGATTCCTCGTTCTATTTCTATTTCTAATGAAAAGTGGATCTGTGTCATGATCCAATAATTAGAAACTAGTTATCCAGTGACAATTTCATTAAACCACATCATATATGAATTAAATGGCATGAATGTCTCCTCAATGTAATCATACAAACCATTTGATTTCTGTCTATCACAAGCTCAACAAAGGACTGCATTCCATATGTCTGGTTGCCAGGCAGTCTGATGTGTAATTATCTAATCAACCAATTTCTATGGAACTAATTTTTCTCCACTAACCATTCAGGTACTAGGTTATTTTGCATGTCCTTCCAATGATTTAGGTTGCCTCAGGAGGAAATTCACTTCAAGGTATAAACATAACATACTTTTCCTTGTCAACAGTGAATATTTATTATTCATAAATAGATGACTGTTTTGGAAGAAAATAACATGATGAATATTTTCTGTCACAAATGTCTTCCTTGTCAACAGTGCATTTAAGATGTTAGTCCCCAATATATTTCTTCATTCAGACAAGGAAAATACAAGTGACCTAAGGGGCCTTTGTCAACTCGTAGTGACAACCCCTAGGTCACAAATATTTTTTCAGCTGAATGAAGAAAAATATTGAAGAATAATATGATTATACCAACACCAGTAATATCAAAGAAAAATTGGGGGGGGGGGGGAGATAATGGCACTTTTGAATGTTTTGAACTCATATTTCGAATGCAGCAGACAAAGTGACATAGACACGCATTGTTGTGATGTAGAACGACAAGAGTTTATATTCTATATTTTTTACTTATGCATGATATAATAAATAACATTCATGAAGATGAACATTTTTACAAAGAAATATGAATATTTCTGTTATAAATACATCTCCCTTGTCAGCAGTAGATGAGAATTTTACAGAAAACACATGACAAAGAATGAACTAAACAGTTATTTATTGTTGGTCTAATAATTGATATCATCTAGGTTGTGATTGCAATTCAAATAGTTGTGGTCACTATTATCTTTTAGTTTTACAAATGTAATACCAAGTTTGGTATTGATAAACACATTGCCTGTAATGATTATAACATTACATGTAGCACTGAGTGCAGCACTTCATGATGAATTCAATTGGTATGTACTACATACATCTATAATTAGCAGTGTTTCTGATAAGGGTGGTAAGCAGGTAAAATCTACCGGAGTTCCCACATAATTGTACCAGGGTTCCCAAACATAATAATGGTAGATTGTATGGGAAACTATGCAACTTTTACCACTTTCTGTCACTGGGGTCCCCAAACCTTAGCGAAAACAGTGATTAGTTATTTCAAAGCAAAATGAGTTCAGTTCAGTTTCATTCTTGTATTGTACTGGTATAGCAGTTGTAGAGTGTGGAATCCGTGCAAATCACAGCCATGTTGTACAGTAATGGCTAAATGAAAACTATACATAGTTACTGATTTAGTGTCAGGATTGGTTATTTTCCAACTTAAATTAAATTCCACTCTTTGAATGTAATATCCGGGATGACGATGTACTGTAGCCTTAGACCCTAAGCAGAGTTGTAGTTGATATGTGCTATTGTATTACCCTAGCTCTGGATGTATACGCTGCGGGGTTTCGACACGTCTTTTCCCCTCCGCTAAGGTTCTTCCTTATCTGAAACAGCAAGACTGCAGATTTCATTCGCACAGATTTTGGGAATAAAAACCACCCATACCCTTGTTAATGACTATATTATATCAAATACAGAAATGAACTTTAAAAAATTAAGTCATTAAATGCAACCTACATCTTGTCTATTCTGACAATTCTTGTCTTACATTCGCTCGGACCACAAAACAGACAACGATGAGTCGTGCAAACAGATTAGCTCAATATTGTATATGCGCACAACATTGTACATGTACGTTTAAGCAGCTGTCATATCGTACATTTTGCGACTCGAGTGAACGTAATATTGGCCTATAGCCGAGACTCTAGGCTTGTAGTTGGTGTGAGTTCTATTACCCACAACTCACATCTGAATGTAAAGTTTAGCTAGTATTAGTAGTACAGTACAGTGGCTAAATTCATTTGATATGTAGTCACTGTTTTATGATTGGATACTTTCCAACTTGTATCAAATTCCATTCTTTTAACATCAGGGATTAATATGGTGGCTAAATGAAAACTAAATTAATTTATGTAATTACTGTTGAACTTGTAGGATTTGATTATGCTTTTCAACTTGTAAGGATTGGATTCAATTTTTTAACTTGTATTAAGTTGCACTCTTAGTAATCAGGGGTGATGTATGGACAAAGGAAGTATGCTTTCCATATGTAATTATTGTGGAAACTTTGTCCCTAGGTAAATGATGAGTTATGAATAACAAAAAAATGAAAATTAATTTGTAGAACTCTAGTACATATGAATGTTCATCTGTCTACTGATGCCTTCTTCATTGCTCTGTTATGAGATGTACATTAGATGAATGTTTTGTCCTAGATTAGACCACAGAGTCTGCCTATACTTCGGTATCACTAAATGATGAGAGATGAAATGTGCATGTGATTGTAATTATGTTTATAATCAGGAAATATGAACCTGAAGTGGCTATTAATCACTCACTGAATCTTCAAGTAGTGTACTGTCTGTCATGATTGTATGCTCCCCGGGGAGTTGAGGAAGACTAAAGGGCCGTTGTGCCGTTCTGATCCGAGCCAGGGGTAATAAATTGTAAAGCGCTTTGAGCACGGTGTGGGAAAGCGCTATATAAGAACCCAACATTATTATTATTATTATGTGTAATGGACCCTGATTGCTCTAAGTATAAGGTCTCCTTTCAAGTTCCCTGTGTTCTCCTAAACAGCCCACAGGTATGTACGGGTATCTCAGGTCAAATGCATTCATGGAAGATGGAGCATTTTTTCCAGTAACAAGCATATTGTACAGTGCAGTAACTGTGATTCTATGATTATGGTTTTCACATGTATGTGTGAGATAGTAAATTTTAGCCACACCCAACCATTGGTATGGAGTTCATTTTGGCTTGTAGGAGGCCTTCCATATTTGTGTGTACATAGCATAGTATGTATATTTTACTTGTCATAGAAACACCTGTGATGTCTTGAAATACACATGTTCAAAACAAACAAGTGCTGTATTAAAGTCAGAATACTGTAATTAATGTTTATATGGACACCACCAGTGTAACTCCTCTGAGTCCCAGGGGGTACAAGTCAATTTTTGTGTTTTCTGTAGACAGTAGATAAGAAACCATCTTTGTGGTTCATTGTATTTTGACCATGATGTGATACAAAAATAATCTTTTAGATAAATTATAGAGCGGGTAAAATTTACTTTAATTATATCAGTCATAATATGTACACTGTTACAAATGCTATCCACTTTTGGCCGAAGGGTAGGTAGATGTCTTTCACTCCTTGCTTGCACTTGCTTATAGTCGGGTCCCTGACAGACAATTTATCAGTCAACTGTGGCGGGAAAGGTAAGTTCTTAACACATTTGGTTGACTGCCCCATACTATTCCAACATAACTGAAGTGTGTGGACTGCTTTCCCCTACTGGATATTCTTTCAAAGGGCAGCAAGTGTCTGGGTGGTGCAGTCAGAGTCATTGCACCATTGAGTATACACAAGGGCAGTAACAGTGTAATAGTGCACTTATTCTATACATACAACTATAACTACATTCTGTACAAAACCAACCATTGAATAGAGTATTAAAAATCTACTAATTTAAAATTCAAAATAAAGACGCTGATTGACCCTTGTTATAAAAACATGAACTCTTCATAATGTCACTATTCCTATGGTCTGTGAATATTTTAAAAAATCATAAAATATTCATTATGAGTTTTATAGTCATTGTTCTGTTATAATTGGATGCGATGTAGACATCATCATATTTCACTTTCCTTTTTACTGACAATATAATCCATCTCTTTTAATATACCAGATGTTAGCCTCAAGCTAAACAAAGGAAATTGCACAAGAAAGTTGGTATGTTGTATGTATGTACAGCATCAGAAGATGATTGATATACTCTGATGTGTTAAAGTAATTGAAGAAATATCAAATGATCATTTCAGTATTTGAGTATGCTATGACGTATGGAAATAGCGAGAGAAAGCATTTACTCTACCATTTTGCAGTGCCCTTACATGTGGAAATAACAGAACGCCTAATAAATACTCAAAAGTTGTATTACTATACGACGTGGGGAAATAAACACATCTGAATTTCCATTTGGTGTGCTATTAAACTGCTGAAAGCCTAGTAAATTATCATTGCTGTGTGTTGATGTATGGAAATAATGGGACAACCATCATAATTATACAGCAGAGGTGCTAAGTACAGGTGTGTAGATAAGTGCCGGTAGCTGCCATCCATTTATACATTCAACCATTTACATATGTGAAGTTCCTTTATTTTTGAACACTTCACCAGGTACTTATAAGTATTTCTCTGTAATTGTTGTGAATTTTATGTTCAACTACTTTTTGAGGACTTCATATTCCAAAAATTAGAGTGCCAGTGTTTCATGCTGTGATACACATTTAGGTAATGCCGAAACCATCAAAATAATTACATATGACTATGTTCATAGCTGCATGACGTATGAAAATAAAATGTAACGGCTCAAATATCAAAATAATTGCATATTACAACTGTAAAATGTACTCTATAGCATACACTGTATTATTGCTCTGATCTGAATAGACTACAAATTATATAAAATATTTACAAAGTTGATTAGGAACGGGCTTTACTTTAAAAATACATTCTGCCAGTTTTGGCGATATTAACAATGAATAATTAAATCATTGTATGATCAATGTAAAAACTGTATGTAATAGGTAGCCCGCTGGGACTACCAGAAAAAGACCTGTTAATTCCGAGCCCAGAATAGCAAGATTAAAACATTGTAATTTACCATTCCCAAAATGACTAATATATAACACTATCTTATCAAATTGTATTCTTTTAATCTTGCTGGTGTGTGTGTTGGATGCTTAGTTCAGTAATAATACATGTAGTTGTTTATTGGAAAGGGTATCTTTTGATTGTTTTAACTGCTTTAAATGGTTGCCTGTGACCAAATGATTAGCTCATGTGCCTCCACTGCAGACTGGGTACAAACCCTCCCAGAGTCAGATTTCTATGTGAGAAGGGTGATGCTCAGTTTGACCGTACCATACAATGCATATTTTCCCATGGTATTCCAGTTTTCCCCTGCTTTAACCTCAGGGCTTTTGGTCAACCATGTTTGAATTTCCAAATTTAATTTGGATAAATAAAGTATATGATATATTATTATTAAATGCCATATGTTTACTAAACTATCATGCTTGTCATGAAATGGAAATTACATCACAGCATTTCCATGTACATTATATTTTCAAAACAAACATGTAGTGACAAGACATAAATGTGGGATAATAAAGTGATCATGTACCGGTACAATCAGTATGTTGTCAGCCGATTAATCATAATATGACAGAACCCCATGACACGTGAACTCGTGCAAGTGTGGCATAATCGGGGTATTTGCAGGAGTGCTTGCAGTGTGTTCTCTGCGACAGTACTTTCATGAAGTGTAGTGAGTGAAAGTGTAGCAGAAAACACTGCAAGCATGAGTGCAAATACCCCGGAGTACCCACATTGGCATTCACATGGCATAGAGTTCTGTTATTATTATATTTATCTGAAACAACAAATTCCCATTAAAAAATCGTAAAAAATCATACAGTGCGATAACGCTATTTCGTGTGTAGGGAACGATTGTGTCTTCATTTGCATATCATTTGCATGCATGTACGCAATAATGTTTTCGGTATTGCACTGCAGTGCAAATACCACTAGTATGCACACATACTGGTGCAAGTAATCTCTGGTACATATATAATAATAATAATAATAGTATGCACACACACCAGTGCAAGTAATCTCTAGTACATATGTAATAATAGGTAATACCCATAACAAAATAAATATATGAATCAGTTGTTGTCATTGTTGTCAGCCGATTAATCACAATAGGTTAGACATAAATAATCAGTCGTTGAGTAATAACATGTGTGATGAATATTTCATAGAGAAATAAAAAGTCATTAGTATGCAGACATGGTTCTCTTGTGACTAAACATAATGTTGCCCTTGATAAAACATGTCATAAATACTTCTGGACGTAATTAGTGTAATATTTTTTTTAGTGTAATATTTTTTAACGATTCATTGTTTGTAGTAGCTACGTGTCTCTCAAGACATTTGTATGTAACTTGCATTACTAGTGTTAAGCAGTGGCTGCAATGAAAATTTAATTGTGTTATTTGTAGTGGATTACTGTCGACAGTCAAAGGACTTATCTGGCAATTAATAGAACGAGCCATTTGGATCAAAGCATGAAACCCATGCTCACTGCACAATATTTAGTTAGAACAGGATGGTATGGATTCTATGCTATTTGGGCATTGATCTCAGGGCTTTCACTGCTGTTGTAACATGCAGTCACTTTTTCAGCCAAAATAGAATGTTGTTAATTTTAAGTAATTTCTCATCAGAATTAAGGCACTCAGCTAGTTCAACATATATGTCCAATACAGATATACTTATTAACCTCCAGTGGGAGGGGAAGCTGCTACATTTGGTTCCATACATCTGTCACACCTGGTATTTCTGACTTGTATGCAAATTCTTGTAATTTACGACAAATTTGGGGAATGTAAGTTTAACAGAGACTTGTTTTACTTTATTTTTGTACAAGGTCACAATATGGAACTAAACAGTACTGTTTTGTACAAACAAGTAGTTTATGATATACAGTCATCCATGTATTAACGTACTTTGCACTAAAATCCCCATGGTGTTATGCATGACATAGCTCATTCACAAAAGGATTGTTACTACAAAAATGATTTATAAAGATCTGAAGCAGGTGTCCAATCATCTTTTAGTGAACTGAGTGACACCAATTGTTGTCTAAAAGTTGAATAGTTCACAGTTGATTGAAGTATTCAACCCTTTATATCTGTTGTTGATGTATGAGGGATGAAATTATTAGAGGAAACCATCACATTGATAACACCCCACTATACTAGAGTGTTTTCTGTGTCAGGGCATGAGTGAAAGTGCAGCAGGAAACACTGCAAGCAAGATTGCAAATACCTCTGAGTACCCACAGTGGCACCCACACGGTATGGGGTTCTGTTATTAATATTATTATATATGTTCATTTGGGAAAAAACAAATTTCTCTAAAATATGACACTATGTGATCTTGCACTTTTGTGTAGAACGAATGATTGCATCCTCATTTGCATATCATTTGCATATACAAGTATGCAATAATGTTTTCAGTATTGCACTGCCGTGCAAATACCACCGGTGCAAGTAATCTCTGGTAAAATACCCCTGACAATGCTAGCATGTTCTCAGCAAAAATTTGGTGTCAATTTCCAACAAATTTGTTTGGCCCTGTGAGTAGAAATTTTCATTTGATATGGTGAACCCAGAGTCTATAAACACACATTCTGGTATCACAGTGACTTTACTGTGTTGTAGGCATTCTGAATGTAAACTTAATGATAATGCACCTGTTGTCTGTGTCTCAAACACAATGTATGCTTTCTCACTGTACATACTGCTGTCCCTCAACAGAACTTTTTGTTGTGGGTCAAAATGATAAAAAGTTGGTTTTCTCATGAATACATGAAGTATGACAGAACCCCATGACAAGTGAGTACAAGTGTAGCGTATTTACATGTGTGCCGGTACTTTCACAAGCATAGTGAGTGAAAGTGGAGCAGAAAACACTCATTTGCATATCATTTGCATATCATTTGCATACATGTATGCAATAATGTTTTCGGTATTGCATGGCAATGAAAATACCACTGGTATATGCACATACCAGTGCAAGTAATCTCTGGTACATATGTAATAATTTACTAATAATGGGGGTTTGCCAATTTTGGTGCATCACAGGAAATTACTGTGCATTAGTAGCCTGTTGAATTGGCCTAGAGGGTATGCTGTGACTATCCTATTTCATTGTTTCTAAATTGACATAAATTATTGCTGTAGGTTAATATGATATGAAATGGGTTTCTTTGTGAGTCATCATGTACAATGTAAAAATGTACTTAAGTTAAGGATAGAGGAACCACCCAGTTTTGGTGCATCAAATGTCAAAGGAAATTGTATGTTTGAAAAGATAAAAATGTCTTGAATTGAGAAAAGTTGGTCAACTACCACTGTACCAATGTCAATGTACTGAAATTCTAGTTGTTTGTACCATATAACTAGCTGGTCCAGATTTCATTTAGAAAATATACAGACAATATTATCTCCTCCTCTCCCCCCCCCCACCACACACACACACACACACACACACACACACACACACACACACACACACACACACACACACACACACACACACACACACACACACACACACACACACACACACACACACACACACGCAGACACATGTACATGGAAACTGTGTCAATGTACTGAATTCTAGTTGTTTGTACCATATAACTAGCTGGTCCAGATTTCATTTAGAAAATATACAAACAGACATTGTAATGTTAAACCCCCTCCCCCACACACACAGACACAGACACATGGACACATACACACATGCGGATATACACAATGTACAAATGATATTGTACATCTAGAGTATAGATAAGAGCATTCAGAAAATGCAAAATGTACACTGACACGCACACACACACACACACACGCACTCGTGCGTGCACACCACAGATTCTATATCTAGAATGTAGACAGACAGCTGGATATATTGCATTCAGGAAATCTGTAAGTGATGTTCTAAATCTAGAGTATAGGCAGGCAATGGTGTTAGATGTCACTAGAAAAAAATGCACACATATCCTGTACAAATGGTATTGATTCTATAACTAAATATGTTACTATATTGTGCTTTCCCTGTAGAATGGGTGGTAGGGGTCGAGCCAGTGGGAGTAGTTATACTCCTGTCACACCAAACCACAGAGAAACAGCAGTTGTCTACAAAGTTGGAATTTATGGCTGGAGAAAAAGATGTCTTTATTTACTGGTGCTAATCCTGATGGTAACAATCATCTTTAACCTTGCACTTACAATATGGATCCTAAAAGTCATGGACTTTACAATAGTAAGTCATATCTCATTCTGTATGTTGTTTTGTGTACCATCAATCTATCATGACTTTATTGTGGATTTAGATTAGATTAGATTAGATTAGATTAGATTAGATTAGATACAACTTTATTACAACTATATAGAAAATTGACAATTCTATTTGGGTACATAAGTGTAATAAAGATATTAAAGAGCACTACAATGATATAGGCTGATGTTATACGTATGTATATATTAAATAAAACAGTTTTCTTGATTAAATATTTTTACATGAGTTTAGTTGGACCAGAATAAGAAAAAAAATGTGTTCAGATGAAATGTTCACAGTCCAACAAAGTTGCTGTAAAAGTAGCTGACATTTTGGGAGTAACCCTTCTATGAGCTAAAATCCTCACACCATTGAAAGAGTAAGAAATCATAAGACCAAAAAATAAGAACTGTTTCTGGTCAGCACTCACATCACTTAAATGCCCCTTGTCGGTCTTTTTGTGCGTGTTTGTCCAGCCCATGCAGTCTGCAGAGCTGTGGGGAAACATAAAAATAATCCTCCCTACTTCAGTGAAGACAACTGCAGAGCCAGTCATGAACAAGCAAATGACATCCGCCCCACATACACACTTCTCTAAAGTACTAAATAAAAAGAACAGTAACTGTCATAAATAATAGACTGGGTGACAGGTTTGTTGAGAATGTAAAAAAAATAAAACTATCCTGACTAGAAACAATTCTTTTTTTGGCCTAACCTACATGTACATATGTTGTGGTGTTCTCCCTGGACAAAGTAACAAGGGACCCCTGGTAGACTGTTAGATATATCATATGTCGTGTCACTCCACCCTCACCAAGTCCTAGCCCTAGCTCTTGACTTGTAAATTCTGTGCACTTTCTTGATATAATGAAACTGAAACGCCAAACCACTTTAATTCATGCAAATATGGCATCAAAATAGTCACAATCCATACTTTTTACCTCCCTGGTCTCCAACTGATAAGTACAGATGGTGTTGTAAGTCTCTGAGCTCTGTAAGCTGTCCTAAAAAGATTCTAAGGAGAACATTTATAGGAATGAGTCATTGCAGTGATGAACTTTACAATGGTATTGTGGGTTAAACTGATCACTTATAGCTGCCACATTAAATTTGAAGTAATGGACTTTTCAGTAGTAAGCCAAATTGATAACTTCTAGTTCAAGGTTTAGGTGATGCACTCTTCATACCAAGACACAATAACCTTTAATAGCCTATCAGACAATATACTTGACATGTATTTGAGAAATAAAAGATTACCAGTATGGGTACCTCCCAAAACCTGATATCCTAGTTCAAGTTTAAGTTCAAGTACAGTTTATTTCAGTACTAGGCCTCAGCCCATCTATAGATCAATAAATGCTATAACAAAAAATGTGGAAAGGTCAGTGACTTTACAATACAAAATTTAGACTACATAAAGATCACAAACCAAACAAGTTACAATATATTCTATTCTAAACTACAATGTAGGACGTGTGTAGTGCTTTCAACTTTTAGATCAAGGACATTTTATTTTATATCTTAAATTTGTTAGTATGTCATGTATTATGTGTGCTAGAACTTGGAAATTCTTAGATCTGATATCAAAGACCCAAAAGGGTGTACACATCTGTTGTAAATGGTACTAAAAAATGTATGTAACTAAACATAACTTGTAGCTGTACAGTAAAGTCGACGTGTGACATTTTCCAATATAGTAAATCCATGGTCTAGCCACACTGTAACACATACAGTTATAAGTTTTATATGGAATGTGGTGTGAGTGTTTCCTGTGCCATAGCTGAAATAACATAGTCAGTATATACCAAGTACTTATACTGAATATAGTTCACATTCATGTAATTCACTAATGTATAACTCAGACAACCAGTGGAGTATATAGGAATGTTATGTCTGTCAGCTGTGAGAAGTAGAGTTGTATTATTTTGAAATATAGTGTGGTATATCACAGGAAGTCGAACATAGAACTTTACAATATTCACTCCCTTGTTGCTGTTACTCTTACAGTAATGTATGCAAAATTTTGCACTTTCAGATGGTATAGAATAAGTGTTTTCTTAAGGGCAGTATATTATAGTAAATCTACCTGAGTTGTGATGTATCTACCAGGGTTATGGAAATCTATGCAAATTTTACCAGACTCTTACATGTACCTACCCACCCCTTTGTTACTGGGATTCTCACAAACTGCTCAAACTGGAGAGAGAGAGAAAATACCCACCTCTACTAGTATTAATATTCTTGCAGCACCGAAGTCTTAGATTTAATTAACTTGTAATATTGTATAGTGTATATTTATCTGTTCAAGGTCAGTGTGCTTGCTTCTCTCAATTTCATCAAAATACACTTGTTTGGAAGCCATGTTGTTTGTCAATCTGTACTGGAAATAATACATGGACCAACAGCTGTAGAAATATGGTAAATCAGCTGTTCTTGGGTGTTGTGAAAATGTCATCTCTGATTTATGGAATTACTTGTGCGCATGTCAATATGATTTCTCCGTTGAGTACTGAGAAATAAGGTTAAAATCAGTTGTTTCGTGGGTGTTGTGAAAATGTCATCTCTGGTATATGGAATTACTTGTGAATATGATTTCTCCGTTGAGTACTGAGAAATAAGGTTAAAATCAGTTGTTTCGTGGGTGTTGTGAAAATGTCATCTCTGGTATATGGAATTACTTGTGAATATGATTTCCTCGCTATACATGACTTTGAGTACTGAGAAATGTGGTAAATCAGCTGTTCCTTGGGTGTTGTGAAAATGTCATCTCTGATTTATGGAATTACTTGTGAATATGATTTCTTAAAAATTACCATTAATTTTCCTGATTTTTCTTTGATATTACTGGTGATGGTATAATTATATTATTCCCCAATATTTTTCTACTTTCACTGAGCCGAAAAATACAAAATGACCTATAAAGTGTTGTCTAGCAACTCATGGTAACAAAGGCCCCTTTGGTCACTCGTATTTTCCTTGGATGAACAAAGAAAAATATTGGAGAATGACATCTAATTATGTATCTTAGGCGTAAGTTATGCCTACTTGACAAATCATATTGTCGTGGTTATCATCGCACACTCCAATTATCTAGTAGAAGAATTGAAATAATCTCTGCTTTGAGTTCTTGTTGTTGGCAAAGATGAAAAAAAAGAAGACCTATATGTCAGGGAAGAGTAATTGAATGAAGATTGTCATAGATTAGTTGAGTTTTTGATTAAATCCAAAGGTCATATCTCATCTTTGACAAGTGTCAGATTTAGTGTTGTAGTGAGTTAAGCATGATATACTGCACTTTACTTGTCTAGAAGGTATTATAGAGACAGTTACCACAGCCAGACATACATTTATAGGTTTTTGACCCGAGTAGAGTCTAAATATAGCATACAAGTACAGCACTACATGCATTTCAATAATCATATACATGTAAAGGGCTTCTCCAAGGTTTCCTCTAACATTTACAAGATGTAAATTTTGTGAAATAGACAAGCAAGAAGGGTAGAAAACATTGACAAATAATGATCAATTTATTTCCAAGATGATGTCGTTAAAGTCACCAATCAATAAAACTTCTTGTGTACAAGGATTTGTTTTGTACAAATGTGATCGTTGTGTTAAAGTCAGAGTTAAAAGAATATCATCATTGTGGAAAATAATTAGGGTGAATTTTTTTGTCTTTTAAACTCAAACCAAAATAACCAAAATGTTAAGTTACAACCAAAATGTTGTTTGTCAAAGATGACAACATTTTGGTTATAACTGATCCATGATTTGAGAAAATATGCAAATGTATTTGTTTGGCTACTTCTTTCCAAAATATTGTATGTACATGTATATATTAAATATGACATGCTGATGAAACCCAAGAATGTACATATGTGTACACCCTTGCGCACACATGCGCGCACGCATACACACACACACACACACACACACACACACACACACACACACACACCAGTGAGGGCACATGCATGTAGATCTACATATGAGAAGCTGAAAAGTTCAGTATTTCTTTGTCACTATGATTCTGATACAATTGTGTCAGAGTATGCCATGATTTATAACTGACAGACGCTCCATACATATCTTGTGTCCTTCTGTGCCACAGCTGATATCGAAAGATATCATGTTCCAGATAATTGAAAGTAATATTCAGTAGTTTCCTACTGATACTGTACATGGTACACAGTTATATTTTATACCATAGGGTTAGGTGAAATACAGACTGATGATCAGATCATCGGTCTCACTCAGTGTTTCATATCATTCAACCCCTCTAGTTGGTCAACCTGAATGCAGTGCAGTGCAATGAAGTGTATTTGATATGTGCACTGTGTATGCTTGAATACAGAAAGAGTGATCTTGTAGAAGTCTTTCAAGACTTATGTGTAATGATGCAGAACTGAGAGGAATCAATTACCTGTCTGTGTTAAGTCATTGATATGTAAAGGGTTTGAACTGTTAGCTCAGGCTGTAAAAATGTACCTATGGGCTATAAAATCTGGCGCATCTAAAATGTACTATGTGTTTTGACGAACTTTACAGGAGAAATGAAGATGCTTTGGTGTTTCACTCATGAGACATGATGTTTTCTACTCACAAAACTCAGACAACTTCAAATGCAAAATAAACAGTTATAGAGATGCCACCACAGTGGGGATGTGGAAGTAGACAAGTTAACATGTTGATTATCAGTTGATAAGTAAACAGTTAAAGGCCTTAAAATAATCAAGTCCATTTCAAAATGTTTCCAGCAGAAGCCTGTTTCCACTTCACTGTAAACAAATAGCAATATTTATCACTTTTCAATGTGATGAGGTAATTAAAGCATCCTGCTGTGTGTGTTGTGTCTCAGTGTTATTGTTAGTCTTGAGTTGAATTGTGTCTATCTTTGTGTAAAAAACACCACATTTCATGGGTGAAACACCAAGGCTACTTCATTTCTCCTTTAAAGGCTTTGAAAGCCTAGTATACAAGTACAAATGTGCTATGGTGTTTTGACTATCGTTATATAACCCTTGTGAGGAGAACTTGAAGGTCTTGAAACCCTGGTACAAACATTGAGAAAGGGAAATTACGAATATTCCATGGTGATTTGAAACTCTGGTAATAGAGACTGGAAATTACATCATTGAATGTGTTACAGTGTTTTGATTATAGTGATTTTAGAACCTTGGTATTAAACAGAGAGGTTGAAATCTGTAGAATTTACATCAATTGCTTCCTGAACTACATTTAGCTTTAATGTTGGTCAGGAACTCAAGGACGATGTAAATCATGCAAGCTCAGATAGAGTTTTACCTCAGTTTATTGATCGACTTCCATAAAAGTCCTGCTTCTATTCACGTTTTACGTGTACTTCACACAGCATATTATTCATGATATCTACTGAAAACACAGACTCTTTGCATTTACACATGTACACCATAACTCTCTTTCCATGCAAAACTGGACTATGAGCATGCTATTTTACATAAAAAAGTGTTTGCAATATGGTCAAATTGATATACATTCTGATATGACAGTATTCAATACTGTCATATCAGAATGTATATCAATTTGATCATATTGCAAACACTTTGTCATTATTTTGTCATCTGTTTCTGTAATGTTTTATGACCGGATTGTTGTATTCTTTTTCTCACTACACAGGACGGCATGGGCAAGCTCAGAGTTACAGAAAAGGGACTACGACTTGAAGGACAAAGTGAATTTCTTAGGCCACTTTATGCAGCAGAAATTATTTCCAGAAAGGTGAGTATTAGCTGTCATTCCTGGAATAATAGTATAACATCTCCAATTTGATTTCAAGTAAATGATGTACATACAGTACAATGTTCTACTCTGCAGTGCTTTAGCAGATTTTTCCTAGGGAGTCTTATAACCTTATTTCTTTAACCTAACCCTGACCTGCACTCCCTAGCTTGAGTACAAAAAGATAGCTCATAATCAGTCCACCGTCCATCTGTCATTAGTGAAGTTGTGTATCACAGATACTTCATCGCAGTTAAATGTACAAAATGTAAAAAAAAATATGGCAATATTAATTCTCTTCCAATGTACTTGTTTGTGTTCCCTTGACGTAATTCTTATTTTAGCTGTTCTCAATCCCTTATTACACATACATCACTGACACTCATCTCCTAATAAATCTCACCTGACAGGAAGTATTTGCATCTAAGATTTCACTGGAGTTCTAGGGTCATGGCTAGTCTGATGTACCGTATAATAAACCTTAACTCTCACTGTGCAATCATAAAAGAATATTTCAAATTATTTGCTTTCTTGAGCAATTTGTGGTGTTTCCTAGCAATGTAGCATAGTCTCTAGGTTTGTAGTTGTTTTGGGGCTATTATCCATCTGAAATATGGTACAGTTTGAATTGGCTGAGATTCAAGCAAACCATTGACTATATTCAGATAGGCATAGAGGAAGGCAGTAAAAATTGAGATGAGAAATCACATATACAGTGTGTGTTCTACATGTATTGTCAAGATCTTATCAGTGATGTAATAAAATTAGGTAAATGGACATCCTATGTTAAAGGAAAAGTCCAGTCAGATTTATTTTGCCTGTAGTACTTATGGGTTGAATACTGCTATCAACTTACATTTGATTTTGGGTAATAAAATAGCACTTCATACTTAACTTTAAAATCTTGTGAAAAGCCCTTCTACTGCACTCAACATCATGTGTTCGGCCATTTTGGACATTTCCTGCAAGGGTTAATGGGAAAACCATGTGATTACATCACTTTTACCATAATCTCTTTGTCTTGACATTCGTTGTATTGTCAAGATTTCAAAGGTGAGAAAAATTACTGAGGTGTTAATTTATCACGCAAAAATCATATCTAGGTATTAAAGTAAGGTAGCAGTAATCAATACAATTGTACTAAAGGCAGAAAGAAGTCTGACTGGACTTTTCCTTTAAGTTGATTGCAGAAATCAATACAAGTGTACTAAAGGGAGAAACAAGTCTGACTGGACCTTTCCTTTTAAGTTGATAGCAGTAATTAATACAAGTGTACTAAAGACAGAAATAAGTCTGACTGGACTTTTGCTCTATATATAGGAGACCCAGGTGAACTTATGGGGTAACATGTACATTATGACAATATAATGAACACTTGTCATGATAATTCAGTTTCTCCAAGAATAGTACACAGGATATGGTACACACCGGACACATCATTGTGTATATTGGGCGCAAATTTTAACTTCTACACTTGGTAGTCAGATTTTCCCAGGTGAACTATTTCAGCTACAGTTTTCTATTGATTTACAGTGGTCTGACCAGACTACCACCTTAAAAATGTGGTAGTCTAGATACAATGTTTAGTCGTTGATGCCTGGGAGTTGATGTACCCTGGACTACCGGTACTGCTTATTTGGGAGTCTAGATAGTTTAGTAGTCAATGTGTCCTGGACTACTGCTAATTTGGTAGTCTAGATATAATGTTTGGTAGTCTATGTGTCCTGGACTACTGCTAATTTGGTAGTCTAGATATAATATTTAGTAGTCTATGTGTCCTGACTACTGCTAATTTGGTAGTCTAGATACAATGTTTGGTAGTCTATGTGTCCTGGACTACTGTTAATTTGGTAGTCTAGATATAATGTTTGGTAGTTTATGTGCCCTGGACTACTAATAATGTGGTAGTCTAGATACAATGTTTAGTAGTCTATGTGTCCTGGACTACTGTTAATTTGGTAGTCTAGATATAATGTTTGGTAATCTATGTGTCCTGGACTACTGCTAATTTGGTAGTCTAGATATAATATTTAGTAGTCTATGTGTCCTGACTACTGCTAATTTGGTAGTCTAGATATGTTTGGTAGTTTATGTGCCCTGGACTACTACTAATGTGGTAGTCTAGATACAATGTTTAGTAGTCTATGTGCCCTGGACTACTGTTAATTTGGTAGTCTAGATACAATGTTTAGTAGTCTATGTGTCCTGGACTACTGCTAATTTGGTAGGCTAGATACAATGTTTGGTAGTCTATGTGTCCTGGACTACTGCTAATTTGGTAGTCTAGATACAGTGTTTAGTAGTCTATGTGTCCTGGACTACTGCTAAATTTTAGTCAATGACTTTGAAATAAATGGCTGTGCTGCAGCGTAAGTTCAGTTTACATTAATTTTAACATTGTGTGTTTTGAGAGAACATTATAGGTATTGAATAAGTAACAGCTTAGGTGGAGATGAATATCAGTTTCCATTTTTGTTGTTCTGTTTTTCACCACTCCAGGGCAAGGTACATTTATATTCCATGATTTTATTTTGAGCCACCTGGTGAACATAAATTCATTGATAAACCTACATCTCAGGATATTGTTATTACACAAAGGTTCGTTGTGTATATATATCAAGCAATGAAACTCCGTATTAAGGAAGTGCATGACAACACACGAGTCTTGTACCGTTTTTCCTGTCATGTGTGTGAATTTTCTGTATATAGTAGTATGTGCTGATGGCCTAGAATTACAGTACATGAAATAAAGACCAGTACAGAATGAGTAAAGCAGGGTGTTAATATGAACGATGTCATGCCATCAATCTACATATTGGTTTTTCACTGATCCATATCATTATACACCTTGTGCATCATAAAATTAGTGTTTCCAAGCAAACCATGATTTACAAAGCATACATGTCTATGACTCGGACAGTAAGTTACATGTAAACAGTAAAGAACACTGTGTTTTCAAGGTATGTAATATTGCAATTTATTGTTGAAAATAAGATTGAATTACACTACTTTCTTGGGATAGAGTAGTCACTGGCTGTAATTAGATGTTATTCCCCAATACTTTTCTTCGTTCAGACAAGGAAAACACAAGTGATCTAGAGGGCTTTGTCACTACAAGTCGCTGAATGAAGAATAATATTGGAGAATAACATAATTATACCACCGCCACTAATATCAAAGAAAAATCGGGGAATATAATGGCAATTTTTAACGTTTTGACTCATATTTCGAACACAGCAGAACCAGTGACGTAGACACAAGCTTGACATTGAAGAGTAAAACTTACTATATGTCATACTATATAAAACTTACTATATGTCGTAACAATAATGTCATCAAATATGTATTAAAAGTAGGAGACAGTACAGACGTGTTCAGTAAATAAGGAATAAGTTGATGTATTCTCCAGTGTAAACTGTTGTTGTGTGTCAGGAAGTCAACACTGAATAAAACATAAAGCTGTCAATATTCTTAAATAGATATATGTCTGCCCGGCAGTGTTGCAGCCAGCCTTTTGAAAGAGTGGGACATAGTACCCTAGACTTTCATTTTTCTGGGTCATCATAAATTTGTTTGGGACATTTAAAAAAGAGCACCAATGGCATTGTAGCACAACTGTACAGTTTTCAAAAATATTTACCCACATGCTGATCCATGCTAGATATTTGCTGAATGATTATGCAGTTGCCTATCCAACCCTGTTGTTATCTATGCAATATACATGATCATTTGGCTGTTGCTATAGACGTGGTCATGTTGTTTAACATATTTGCATTCAATTTTAGTGTGGGTCATCTATGATCCAAAATTGAGGGTCAGGTCCAAAAAATGTGTGTCAAATGACCCAAAAACCCCCTCTGGCTGCAACACTGGAGTCTGGTATATTAATATTTAAAACTCAAAATATACCATCTGTTTCATGTTAGAGAAACCAATAAGAAATTGTACATGGTACACTTCAAGATAGCAATATTGAATGATTACAACTTCTTGCTACATTTTCTCTTAATGACATGAACTAATGTGACACCATGCAGACATCAAATACAGACATCAAAACATTGGCGTCAGCATGTCTGTGTCTAAATGGTGTATTACATTTAGACAAAATGTAGCAAGAAATTGCAATATTGCTACTGGTATCGTACAAAGTGTAGCATGTATGGTTGTATCAAACAGAGCCGGTGAACATTAAAATGAAACGGGCTGTGTATGACATTATGGTAATACCATGGTAGTATTGCTTACAAATGAACTGTTAATTAGTGAGAGACGCCAGTTGCTTGCACCAGAGTTCTACACCACAAAAATTGTGCATCTAGCGCTTTAACATCCCATCATTATTTTAAAGATATATCTCAATATATAAACAAAACAAAAGCAACAGAAAAAATTGCAAGTGACTGATGCCTGTGTAGTTAGCAAGTTAAGCCAGTAGTTCTACAGATACTAATGTTACTATATACATTTACAATTTGGTACTCAATTCTAATTTGTCTGGAAAGATTGCGATTCAATCATTTTGCCATGACCTGGAGGAGTTATAAGCAATTGTAATACAAATAACTAATAAGGCCATAAAGAATACGAATAGAAATCATAATGAAATATAACTGTGTATTAAAAATGAAATTGTTGTAATAAATTGTCTTTTAGATGAATACTAGTTTGTTTTCTGACGGCTACTCTAAATCATCAAGTATAATATATTGCTTAAACGTGATCAGGATTGGCAATAATTTGCTTCAAATACCCTTAGGTCTATGGTCCATCTTTCACTCTATGGATATACATTGCATTTTAATTTGAACTCCTATCACATATTAAGAGGTTGTAAATAACCAGTAACAATCCTAAATGACGTTACACTGTGGAAATGTAGAACATATCACTTGCTCTACTACTACGAGCCAATTAGATATTATTACCCCAATATTTTTTTGTCGGTCAGTCGAAAGGAAACTATGACTGACCTAAGGGACCTTGTCACTACAAGTCACTAGATGAGTAGTGACAAACCCTTAGGTCATGAGTATTTTGTGACAGAATGAAGAAAAATATTGGAGAGAAATAATATATGCAAATGATATGCAAATGAGGATGGGATCATTCGCTACACAACAGAACAGATATACAAATAACAACTGGTACAAATTGTTGAATTACTTGGATAACCCACAAAGTCAAAGACTTATATCCAGTGAGGTCCATGTTTGTAATCTTTCTACTAAAGTGGCTTATTGTTTAGTAGGTGATGTAGATCCCATGATTCAGCCCACCCACCTACAGTCATTGTACACGCATTGTATGGTAAACAGAATATATGGAGACTATTCCATTGCTGCTGTTAGGGACGATTTCACAATGTCACACAAGTTCAACTTTGTTCGTTTAGAGAGACGTCTAGCATCAATGTAATTGCTGAACTTCATTTTTGCACTTCTAACCAATTTTGACAGAAAGTTTCACGCTTCAGCTTTGAAATTTACTACTGAGATATTGATATAAAGTTGATAAAAATTTACTTCTAATGTGAGATATAGTGCTGGATTTCTTATAGTAAATGTTACATTGATTGTAGTGGTATGACCAATACAGTTTTCATCATAGTTTACATCTTATATAAACGTTTCATGTTGTTCTTGTTCTAGTTTGATTAGGGGGGGGGGGGGGGGGGGGGGGATCTAAACAAACAATGTTTGTTGAGCATGTGTGACATTGTGTGAATCATGTGTAACATTGTGTGGTCGGCCCTTAGTAGGCAGTGGATACATGTTTTGGGTCATGGCCACCATATTTATGTTACTTTCAATTTCAGTCAATTGGCTATTCATAACATTTGTACAGTGATTTCTGAAAATATCTTCTACAGTGTAGTAGCCCCTGAGATTGGTTTTGAATTTATGCTTTGAAGTTGAGATTTCATTGCTTCAGCTTTTTCTCATCATAGATATGCCAACAAGTTTATGACCCAATAAATCCCACGGTGGTATTTAATATTTATAAAACTCACAAGATTTTTGCAATACTGTCTGCAGTACCTGAGAATAGGTTTTGAATGCATGTATAAGTTGATGTTTCATCTCTACAGCTTTTATTCATCATTGATGTGCCAACATGTTCATGACCCCCATAAATTCCACATTGATGTCAAATTTATGCATTGATTTCTAAAAATATACTGTCGTACCTGAGCATGGTTTAGAATGTATTCTATCTTTTTATCAATATGAAAGTGCTTTTTCCTCATCAGAGATGCCAACAAGATCTTAACCCCATAGCTCTCACAGTGGTGTTTAAAATTTACCAGACAGTATGACATGCATAAAACCTTTGCAGTGATTTCTAAAAAAATATACCTGAGAATGTTAAGGAGATGTCTCATCACAATTCTGAATGTGCCAAGATATTCATGACCAGATAAATCCCACAGTGGGGTTTTATATTTATCAGTGTAACAGTCACAAAAGTTTCGCAGTGAAATCTAAAAAAAAAATACTGCAGTACCTGAGAATGTTAAGGTGTCAGGTGATGTCTCATCACATGCTTTACAATGTAAGTTTAACTCATTGTGATTCTGAATGTGCCAACAAGTTTGTGACCCCATAAATTCTTCTCGGTATTTAATATTTATAGTATTTTATCACCAAAGAATGCCAAAGGGTCAGTCAACTTATAGGATGTGCTTGAAGACTTGAAATGTTAGATTTATAGCTATTAAGGTGTAGAGGTAAATCCCCCTATAGAGGTTTAGATATGACGTGACATAACGTGTACAACTTATAAAAACCTGTACAGTATCAAAGTTGTCCTCTGAGATGATTGAATTTCTATGTTTCATAAATAGATTAATTAATTAGATGCAATTCCTCAATATTTGTCTTCATTCAGACATGGAAAATACCAGTGACCTAAGGGGCCTTGTTACGACGAGTAGACTAGTGACAAACCCATAGGTCACAAGTATTTTCCAGGTGATTGAAGAAATATTTGGAGAATAACATAATTATACCAGTGCCAGTAATATCAAAGAAAAATTGGAGAAAGTAATGGCAATTTTGAATGTTTTGACTCATATTTTGAACACAGCAGAACCAGTGATATAGACATGTGTTGTCATGACATAGTGTAGAAGTTCCATATTTTTGGCTTATGCACGGTGTAATGCTATGTACATATTTGCTATGTTCATTTTTGAAAAGAACTTTTGGGCCTTTTTCTTGGAAAATTATGTCATCAAACACTACTTTTTTTTTCATATTGTATACCAGAACTGTATAGAAGACATAAGTGATACAAACATATTTGTTTTGTTCACCTGGATTTAAAGGATTACTTTCCGCGATGAACTCACGCTAAAAGGTGTGAAACAAGGGGCTGTTTTTATTTGCAATTCCTAAAAGACAACCCTGAAGTCTTAAATCTAGTGGTGCAGTTTCACTTTGAATGAAAGAGTACTGTTCGACAGGAATGTAGTTTTAATACTCAGGCCTAAAACTCTATATTACTCTTTGGTGTTTAGCATTAACTTGAAGTATTTTAGAGTAATGGGCAGTTTTTTTGATACGTTGATATTTTTATTTGTTTCCTAGGACCAAGGACTAATCCTGGAATCATCACGTAATATAACTCTAAATTCCCGTAATACAAACGGAAACGTAACAGGAAGACTAGTTGTAGGTAAGTGGATTATTATGTGGATATTCTGTTATTTAGCTCCGATTTGCCAATTTTAATATTTAGTCCATTTAGTGGTATACAAGGGTACCTAAAATATTAGTCTCAGTTTGCCATAAAAATAGCCAACTATGATTTGTTGTGAACTGAGACTAGTCTAACCTGTCATACCACTTGGTATGTAAGGGTACCTAAAACTGTTAAGCTGGTACCATGCTTGCACTGAGAGTCTCAGTTTGCGAAAAAATCACCATCTGAGATCAATCTCAGTTGGCAAAAAATGCCAATCTGAGACCTTTCTCAGTTCGCCCATTAAGATTTTTTGAGAGAAAGACCATCCAGTATGCCATTGCACTAGAAATTTGACCTAAAACATATAGCCATATACCAGGATCTCAATTCATCCCATGTGACTAAAGTGATTGTCAGTGTGCCCAAATTTTGTTGTTGTGAGTCAAAATGAAAAAAAATTGTCATTTCTTGTGAGTCACCACATAGTGAAAGATAGGAGAACACCAAATTTTGGTGTGTCACTAGAAATTGTGTGCATCAGTAGCATATCACATTGTCTTAGAGGACACACTGGTGATGTTACTTACATATTCATAATGTTATAATGAAATTGTGAACCAAAATATATTGATAATTGTGATAATAATTGTGATAATTGTGTTCAGGATATTTTGTTATATATATATAGTATAGATGAGTTGTATTGTACCTACAGGAGCAAGAGATCTTGTGTCACATCACCAACAGTTCCTGATAGAGACTCCTGATGGAAAAATGTTGCTACATGCCAAGGAAGATGAGGTAGTCGTAGGAGCAGAAAGACTAAGAGTTACAGGTAGGTTTAACTTAGTTTGGTTCATCTTTCAAAACTGTTATTTTTCATCTTGATTACATAAATATGATGTGTGGATTAACTTCATGTGATCATCTTTTCACCTGCATTGTGGATCTGCTCAATTTTATCCCCCCCCCCCCCCCTTGAATAACAAGTGAATTAAAATCACTTGGTCATCACTTCCCTTGTATTAGGCAGATGGTGAACTTGATTTGATCATACCCAAATCCCACCTTATTCCCACCACATCACAAGCCCCACTTTACCCCCACCCCATCACAGTTGGGCTATAATCCCATGTGATCATTTCTTCCCCCCCCCCCCCCCCAAATAAAAAAAAAACAACAACAACAACAAAAAAAAATATATAAATAAATAAATAAATAACTAAAAACTACACCAACTTGGATCTTGAGTTAGAGGTGGTTTTACTTTCCCTGTGTGTGTTCAACTTAATAATCAGTTGTCTCAAGTTAAAGCTTATTACAATCTAGTCGTGTCCTTGGTTCAACAGACTTTAATCTCTAACTCTGTGTGACTTGTTGTGTCTGTATTCACTCAGACTTTCAGAAATTACAGTAAATGTGACAGGCCAAGATTAAGTTGTACCATCTTGTCACCTTGATATAAACAATGAAGATAAGTGAAGTTGGGTATAAACCAGACATACATCCACATTATATATGTACAATCTACATTATTAGCCAGTCAAAACTGTTGTCCTAGGTTTGCACATTTGGTTTCTCCATCAGACCCTGTACCCAACCAATGTTAGCAAAACATTGGTCTTGGCCTGGACCAAACCAGCTGAAACTGTTTACACATATTCCTTTGGCCAGCCATGGACAATCTAGTCCTGTCCTTGGACAGAGAGATCTAATGTGAACAGTGTTACATTAATGTTCCAAAAAACTTGTCTTTGCCCAGGCCAGACCTATTGAAACTGTTCATATTTATCCATTTGGTCATTCATGGACATACAGAAAACAAATATGAACACCCTTTATTATATAGATAGACAAAAACTTGTCTTGGCTATTCATTTGGCCATCCATTTATGCAGGGTAAGCTAATATAATAGATACTGTATTGCATAGCTGAGAACAATATTGCCATTGGCTTTTTTGTAAAGGAAATGTTTGATATGTCAGTATGTTTTGTTTACAAAATTGAGCGTCCTCAGATTACTTAAAATAGTCCAAGTTGGTTTATTTTGATAAGCTGTGTTTTGAACCTTGCTATGGAAGGCAGTCAGGACTGACTGCAAACACATGTCTGTAATTACTCTCTTAATGGGTCACATAGTATTCCTGTGCTGGCAATAAGGTCATACACATACATCACACTTTTGTTTTTAAAATTAGTATCAACCTCAAAGTCATAGATTAAAACAAATGATACTGGCTGTATACATGTCGGTAAAGTGGTCCTGTAGTGGAATGAGAAGCAGTGTGTGAAACTAAGAGTTCCCCTGTCACATTACTCAACTATTAAAGTTCTGAGAATGTTCCCCACCAAAATTAAGTGCTCAGATAAGAAAGTGCATGTCAGCTGATAGGAATACGTACCATTGAGAACCAGAAATAATGTGGAGGAACCATAGACAGTTCACTTTAAATTAGGAGTGAAATTTTAAGACATGAAAAATAACCAAAAAGTTGGCCCATAACAGAAGAATGATCCTATGTAATACTTATGGTGTCACTGATAAATTAACACTGGTGCAAGAACCGGGGATCGAAACTGTGGCCTTTAAATGGCTATGTTTCAATCCTGGGATCATTCTGTTGTTCTGGCCCAATCTTTTCTGTAGCTCTACCAAGCATACCTCGGTTTTCACACCAAGATTTTAATCCTGGTCTGAAGGCCTTAAAGGAAAAACACTGATAGCATTTCAAAACAGTATCCATAAATAGAGAGAACAGGAAATAAAAATGATCTCAAATGAAATGCTTTCCATTAAAATTAAGGTGGACCAAAACATAAAAATAATCGAATCCAATCCTCACCACTCAACTGATAAGATAACACTAATGTGAGAATGTGGGATTTAAACTTTGGCCTTTAAGAAAGTAATTCTTGAGAGAACAAGATGATATGTATTGTTCATAAACCTCTATCGTTAACCTTTCTGGTACTTTGTGATTTTTTTGGGTGCACAAAGATTGCTACACATGTTCTCTCCAATCTTTACACATTGTGTGGTAACTTGTCTTTCAGTTGATGAAAAGAAATGAATTTCCTCACTAGCAAAATAACAAAAGTTATGAACAATGATTCATCTAGGTTAGAGACATGTATCGTTAACTCCACCTGAAGCTGAAATGTCGTGTTGCAAGACAAAGATCAAACACTACAACATATGAAAGCAAATATAGTGAAGTCGTAGAGTCTATATAAAAATTACTTCAATCCATCATAAACCACTATCATATTGTTTTTATCATTTTCCCAAGGTACTGAAAGCAAAGTTGTTGTAAGTATATAAATATCACTCCCAATGCTCATCAAAATTCCCTTATCTCTTTCCCTAGGTATTTGAAAGTAAAGTTATTTTGAATGTATGAAAGTTATTCCCATTTGTCATAAATGTCTGCTATATTCAATTATTGTATTCACTTGATTCCCTAGGTGCTGAAGGTGCTGTATTTGAAGGCTCAGTGCAGACACCACATATCAGGGCTGAAGCTAGGGAAGAATTAAGGTGAGTCGAAAACTTCACATCAGAAAACACATCTTACAGTAAGCAGTATTCACATCACGTTTAAATAGTAGATACAGATAGTTAAAGACAAGCTGTTTGATTCACATAGATATTTCTTACATCATCAGCTGCTAAGTGCTTGGAAATCAGTTATCAGACATCCCAATTTACGTCAGTAAGTGCACAAAATGCAGTTAATGACATTGCACACCATTGCTGGCTGAGACAGTAATTGTAACAAAGTACTCACAAAGTGATATAACAGCTTCTAGCCTTCAGCCTGCAAGGGTAGTATTCATTTATAGTTTTGACGCTTTCAGAATATGAACTGTCTTTTTCCTATAAATGTTGCGAAACATTAAACACAAAAACGATATCCGTGTATCATACACATAAAACAAATGCCAGTCAATGTACAATGCAATCTTTACAACTGTACAGTGCTGTAAACTGTGTTGTAGGATTCACTCTAATTGTTATTCATAGATTCATTTTGACTGTAGGCATGTCTGACTTCTACATTCATCTCTGTGCTATTTAAGTCATCATTCTTTGTTTTTATCACAGACTTGAGTCAACAACAAGGTCCCTATTCATGCACGCACCAAAAGGTATACTTATGGAGGCAGAAGGAGGGGATTTTACTGCCAAATGTCGTACAGATCTCAGGCTAGAATCAAATGATGGCGCTGTAAGTACTACTTGGATCATCCATAACTCTTTTGTATATACTTTCAAAATATATTGTCAGCTAGACTTGTAGATCAAATTTGACTCAAGTTAAAATCAGACTTATTTAGTACATGAAGTGTGTCCATTCCCCCAAACAAGTGTACAGCCCTAAATTCTCAAACACAGTGTACAGCCCTAAATTCTCAAACACAGTGTACAGCCCTAACTTCTCAAACACAGTGTACAGCCCTAAATTCTCAAACACAGTGTACAGCCCTAAATTCTCAAACACAGTGTACAGCCCTAACTTCTCAAACAAGTGTACAGCCCTAAATTCTCAAACACAGTGTACAGCCCTAAATTCTCAAACACAGTGTACAGCTCTAACTTCTCAAACAAGTGTACAGCCCTAAATTCTCAAACACAGTGTACAGCCCTAACTTCTCAAACACAGTGTACAGCCCTAACTTCTCAAACACAGTGTACAGCCCTAAATTCTCAAACACAGTGTACAGCCCTAACTTCTCAAACACAGTGTACAGCCCTAAATTCTCAAACACAGTGTACAGCCCTAAATTCTCAAACACAGTGTACAGCCCTAAATTCTCAAACACAGTGTACAGCCCTAAATTCTCAAACACAGTGTACAGCCCTAAATTCTCATACACAGTGTACAGCCCTAATTTCTCAAACACAGTGTACAGCCCTAAATTTTCAAACACAGTGTACAACCCTAAATTCTCAAACACAGTGTACAGCCTAACTTCTCAAACACAGTGTACAGCCCAACTTCTCGAACACAGAGTACAATGATATAATAAACATGAATCACAGTAAATGTCTAATTTTTATTTTTAATGTACTATGGTACGATTCACACAGTTTTTAAACTATGGTATGTCATCCTTTTTTCAGATTCTGCTGAACTCTCAGAATATAGAATTCAAGAATTTGAAAACCGTTTCATCAGGCGATGTTTCTAATTCTGATGTCTATGAACTATGTACATGTCCCAATGGCAAACTGTTTCTAGCAGGACCTACATCAGGATGTAAACCAGAAACAGGACTATGCAATGAATGATTGTAACTGTGAATGTAACTTGAATTGATTGATGCAGTGTAAAGAAAGCAGCTTTGTAACAATGGTGTGGGCCTTCCAATTTTGTCATGATCAAACAATGCAACCGTCAGAGTCGACTCTCTAAGCTATTTGTGTTACCATCTCGTAAATAACAAACAGTGAATGGAAAAGTCTAATCAGATTTATTTCTACCATTTAATACACTTGTACTAGTTACTGTTGTCAACTTACATATTATTTTTGGTGATAAAATAGCACCTAGGTAACTAACTTAACTTTGAAATCATGTAAAGAAGCTCTACTGTATTGGACATGTATTCAGATTTCTTGCATGGGTTTATGGGAGATCCTCTGGTGATGACATCACATTTACCACAATCTCTTTGTCTTGACACTCCTGCAAGGGTTTATGGGAGACCCTCTGGTGATGATATCACATTTACCACAATCTCTTTGTCTTCACACTCTGTGTATTTATCAAGACAAAGGGATTAGGGTAAAAATTATGTCACTGCCAGAGGTTTTCCCACAAACCCTTGCAGGAAATGCCCAAAATGGCCGAACACATGTCTAGTGCAGTAGCGGTTCTCTACATGATTTTCAAAGTTGAATAAGTTACCCAAGATGCTATTATGGTCAGACAAGAATTGATTGCCAAAACTTGTGTATGTTGATGTCGTGTAGTAAATACTAGATTGACATAATGATGGACGGGTCACACCATTATGCAAGTATACGGTATGTTCAGTGGGCAAGTCTCTGATAGATACTACAGTGTTGCATACAGTTACACTAACATATACAACATTGACAGCAGGTAGGAATATTGAATAGTTTGCAATGCGTCTCAGTTTTGTCACTGAAAATTTTGACGGATTCGTATGGAATAATGTCATCACAGATAAATATCTGGTAAAGGAAGTAGAGTGCCCAGTGAACATCAGTGGTTGCTTTGATTGATGAAAAAAAAAAAATCAGTATTGTACGACAAGTGGTATGATTGAATATGCATATCAGCAATAGAGTGGGACTTATAGATTGTTATGGTATCCCGACAGCCATTGGCTTGCACCTAAATTTGCATATTCATGAGCACTTTTCCCTCCACTCACATCTTTGCTTTCATCCGGCCTATATTTACAGTGAACTTATGAATATGCAAATGTAAAGCAATGCATGTTGGGATATACTACTACAGAGACAGTGTAAGTGATGGGTTTGCCAATTTATAACTAATAAAGGGTTAGGGAGGGAAGTATATGTTTTTATGTTCATATTTCAAACTAGAGATGTGCAAAACTGTAGTGTGATAGTTAATATTATTAACTGTAAGTTTTATGAGTAATAGTCATATTTCTTACTAAGCATAGTTATTTTTTCATATTTATCGATAAACGTAGTTGTATTTTTTTGTTATCTTTATTTTCTAAATCAGCAATATTGGAATATTATTCTTGAAGTGGTGACTTTCAGAATTTAGTATTGATGATTGAAGTATTCATGTTTCTGGGCCAATATGGATGTGTGGGTGGGTTTTATTAGCGGAACGTGAAACAAAGAAAGCTATTGTAGTTTCTGTAAACAAAATTTTGTTCATGTGAAGCAAATATATTTAGATAAGGAAATACTTGCACTTTCTTTGCATTGTTGGACGGTTTATTCTACATTTTTTTTCTTTGGCAGCTCTTTTAGATTACTAATGTCATACCCAGGGTGTTTTACTGTTAGATGATTTCCCAAGTATTTTTGGGTGGTCAGTTGAACAAAGCATAAGGAACATAAAGGGCTTTGTTCAATAAGCTGAAAAAACTGTGAGTAGCATAGACATGTCACTCAATACTTCTCTTTAAGTATACAAGTAACATCGGAAGACATGTCACTCAATACTTGTTTCAAAATACAAGTAACATAGGGGGACATGTCACTCAATACTTGTTTCAAAATACAAGTAACATAGGGGGACATGTCACTCAATACTTGTTTCAAAATACAAGTAACATAGGGGGACATGTCACTCAATACTTGTTTCAAAATACAAGTAACATAGGGGGACATGTCACTCAATACTTGTTTCAAAATACAAGTAACATAGGGGGACATGTCACTCAATACTTGTTTCAAAATACAAGTAACATAGGGGGACATATCACCCAATACTTGCTTCAAAATACAAGTAATATAGGGGGACATGTCACTTCAAAATACAAGTAACATAGGGGGACATATCATCCAATACTTGCTTCAAAATACAAGTAACATAGGGGGACATGTCACTTCAAAATACAAGTAACATAGGGGGACATATCACTTAATACTTGCTTCAAAATACAAGTAACATAGGGGGACATGTCACTTCAAAATACAAGGAACATAGGGGGGACTTGTCTCAAACTATCTCACAAGTACCTTCAGGTGAATGAAGAAAAATATGTGAGAAGCACCTTGTCCAACTCAAGTTTCTAAACTTTTGAACAAAATAGTTGATCACTTTTATTTTCACATACTTTTGTAGAAACAAACTGACCATACTTCACGTTGTATTTTCAATTTTTAAAAATACAAGGTTGTACAAGGTATACTAAAAGATAAAAACTTTAGTGTGGGTTTTTTTTGTTTTTTTGTGAGCATTGTCTAACACTGCCTTCTCATTTCATGACCTGTGTGCTCAGCACAAAAACCCTCTTTAATTTCTCCTTCGAAGTTGCAATTTTTTATTAACAAAGTATTTATTTATAACTTTTTAATGTACACTGTCTAGTTCTGTAGCCGTAGTTGTTTGGAGTTAGCTTTTTCAAGAGTATTATTAGACTAGCTGAAATTGGGTTTTGAGAGTTTTTTTTTTCCAACAAAAAAGTTCATACCTTGATATATAAGGGATATTTTTCTACAATATAGCCAAGTTCTTGAAACTCATTATGTACCAACTTGATGTTCCCTTTAATCTTGTTTTAATGTGAAATTATAGATGTACAAAAAAAGTTGATCAGCAGATGTGAGGGGATTTGTATGACAAATGACTCATATGATGTCAGTCACAACCTTTCAGATTCCACCCACTATTTCTATTATGTTCAGGCCTTAGCCAGGTCATAGACCATATACACGAAAGGGTCTGGCCGAGCATAGAATTTTTCTCATCCATTTTGTAAAATTTCCAACAACCATATTAAAGCAAAAGTACTCTTTTGTTTTCTACTGAGTATATATCCAAAGGACGCCCTCAATTGTACCATTCTTAATTTGCATACTTCGTAACCAAGGGTGACAGTATTTGAGAATTCATCTTATGATATCATAAAGCCAAATAATAGAAAGTGTTGATGGAGAGAGAGAGAGAGTACAAGTCGTTTTACAATGTGACTACTAGTTGAAAGATTAGTATGTATTTATTTTGATGTATCGTACATTGCTAAATGCTCAGGACTAATTGGATTATCAACAATTTTGACTCAATAAAAATAGTGATATGAAAACGACAACGCAGAAGGAAAGATATGTTAATGTGCATTAACCTTTGACCTGTCGACACTGACCTTTGCCCTCACCAGTGTGTACTAATCAAGACTTTGTTACAAATTTACATACAGGAGTATAGTTTACTGATGTGTGAGGGCGCCCCATCACACTGTACCTCACAGACTAACTACAAGGTTGATCACATTGGAAACATTTCAGGGTTTTTTGAAATTATTAAAAAGTTTCAGATCAAGGAAGTACATAAATTACATGTGTATTATTAACATGGGATGCCATAAAGGATGGTTTCATCATAAGGTGTCTTGTTTTTCCTAAAAAATTGTGTTCAAAATCTGAAGTTTTTTTGGATAAGAAAGACGTGCAAGTAACAAGCAGTAATCTGAACATATTTTTCATGATTTTATTTGTGATGTTATAAAGGTAACTATACCTCTGTCAAATGTGATCAAACGTTGACTCATCTTTTTGTGCCTTTTTTTTTGCTTTGTTTTATATCGAATTCAGTATTATTAATTTAACACTTTTACTCACAATTTTATGAGTAGTTACCGATGTATGTTATTTTGGTCATCCTGTTAATCGGGGGAAAAATTTGGGCAGGCTTGATGATGAATATTGTGAGAAGGCTCAACTACTGACAGTAATCTTTATTTTGATTAGAACCAGTTGTATATTACATAGTAACCTTAATAAAGACAATACATTACACATAAATGATTACTAGTCTCTGTGTAACGTTATTTCAGTAAATGGAAAATACTGGTATGGGTGGTGTTGTTGTGTTATGAGAATGTACCTGTATGCGTGAGGGTCGATGTACAAATAAAAACAAAAGAATATCAGTATGATGTGAGAGAGGGCGTCCTTATACACGTATATACCGCTATATTAGAATTTAGCAATGTGCCATTGAGGCACTGTGGTGGAATTTCCGACTAGACACTGAAAGTGATGTCCCCCACCAAATATCAAAGGAATTTGCACAGTGTTTTTTGACATTTAACATTCACACACATGCACACACACATATATACATACATACATACATACATACATACATACATACATACATACATACATACATACATACATACATACATACATACATACATACATACATACCATACATACATACATACATACATACATACATACATTCATACATACATACATACATACATACATACATACATACATACATACATAAACACATGCATACATACATACATACATACATACATACACACATACATACATACATACACACACATATACACACACATGCGTACATACACACATGCATACACACATACATACATACATACATACATACATACATACATACATACATACATACATCACACATACATACATACATACATACATACATACATACATACATACATACATACATACATACATACAGACATACACACACACACATACATACATACACACACACATACATACATACACACACACACACATACATACATACATACACACACACACATACATACACACACACACATACATACATACATACATACATACACACACATACATACATACATACATACATACATACATACATACACACACACATACATACATACATACATACATACATACACACACACATACATACATACATACATACATACATACATACATACACACACATACATACATACATTCATACATACATACATACATTCATACATACATACATACATACATACATACATACATACATACATACATACATACATACATCACACATACATACATACATACATACATACATACATACATACATACATACATACATACATACATCACACCTATATTCATGCTAAAACCACACAGTAGTCATTAAGAATTACATCTATGTACATTAGTCAGCTTTATTAACACCTTTTAACAAATGAAATCCCACTGATTTAACCATACCATTCTATCCCTATACAACTTCCAAAATAGAATATATCCATTTCTGAATCACAAACGTGAAAACTTTGTACATCATATCTAAACCTCTATTAAACTTCCATTTACTCTCTCACTGAAAGCAAAACAATCACAACTCAAATAAATCAGGGGACCTCGCATATATTGCTCCAATTTTTATTTGTATCTGCCATAAACACAACAGATTTACAGATTTATACTTCGTCACGTGACAAACTAATCTTTTTTATCTAGTCCAGGGGGTTTGTTTTACATACAGACAAACGTCTCGTTCCTTGCCTGTGCTTTAATGTAACTGTGACCCTTGACCCTTCTTTGCTACTATGTTTCATTACAATGAAATTGACAAATTTGCTACATAAATTAGCATAAATTTGGAAGTACAATGTGCTACCAAACGAAGACCCATTTTAATTCTGGATACTCTGGTCTTGTGGTCTTTCAACACATTACTACCAACAACACATGGCAGGGTATTTCTTCTGTAACATATCATCTAAACATGGAGTCAGGAACCGGCATCCTCAAGACACTATTACCTTAATTTTTCAGTGAAATAGTTGAACACATTCAGTACATCCCTACCCTATACATTTTCAAATCTTAAATATTAAAAAAAAATAAAATAAACGTGAAAAACAACAGATAACTTGGACATTAATGGCACTATTAAAATAAGATAAACTATTCAACGTACCATGATCTAATCCTAAATAATATGAGAAATTAAATAAATAATTGATAAAAACTATCAATATAAATCTCTTTCTTTCTTCTTAAAATTTGAAGAAACCACAAGAATCAACACGAGAAAGTATGGCAGCATAAAATTGAACAATACTGAAATTGCATTGCTGAGTGATTGAATAGTCACATAGTCTGTCTACATTGCTGATCTATGTCTACAATAGCTTTCACCTATACTGAGTGTTGGTGAGTGCTATCACAGTCACAGGTCAGTATTGTAGACAGACTAATGACTAGAGTGTATCTATGGCCAAGTATACTATCCATGGTGTATGAAAAAAAAAATTTATCATTTATTTTACAATTAAATAAGTAGAACTTTGCAGTTGCTAAATTGTCTGAACGTGTCATATATTTATTTATTCATTTATTTATTTATTTATTTATTCTTTTTTTTTCTATTATGCTTTTAGTAATTATGTATTTGTAAACCTGCACATTTTGGCTGAAGACTCGTTTTCACTTATTTGACGAGAAATTAAAAAACACAAAAAATAAGTAGTGACTAAAATGTCTCTCTCGTACATAAACAGTGCACCAGGCTTAGTAATTAGTACACATTAGTCTTCGAGAACTAGTTGAAGACTGTAAAATCACAAAATTTTCTAGTGGCAAAAAAAAGTCTAGGTTTAGAGTATTTATAGTACTTTTATCAGGGCAGACTTAATACTGTATTAAAGTGTCTCCGAAAGAAAGTTATAAACGTTTGCTGTTACTAAACTACAACACATTCTCAGTTCAAATTATGATGATACCTTGTAATTTAGAGGACCTAGTGATCTCCATATTAGCCTTCAACAATGATGAATGGGCAATTTCCATGGCAACCAAATATCTGTAATGACACCAGGACCAAGTTTTCATATGGCAAAGTTTTGAGAGATTTGATCTGCTTTGATTTTCAAACAAATTGGTCCCGAAGGTGCATTTGTATTTTTCCTTATTAAGCAAGAACACTTTTAAAACTTTATGGCAATGCCCATATATGGCAATACATGTACCCATATATGGCAATGCCCATATATGGCAATGTCCATATATCAATCTAGACACAAAAATTTGGTCACTTATCAAGAGGACTGAATCTTGCACTAACCGCTCTATTTCTTTTGTAAGGGGGTGGGGGTGGGGGGTAATAAAAAGTTAAATCATACTTCTGCACCCTCACCGCCACCCCATCCAAGTCATGTACATCAAAACTGCCTGACCTTAGAACACGACATGTCATTCCTGTTAAACACCTTTACATTGTATTACATGAACACTATCATTGGCCATAGAAAACACTCAATATTGATAAATTCAATATATATAATTATATATAAAGGAAACAACATTTCCATAACATATTTTTTTTTAAATGCAAAATAGTTGTTTTCTTTGTATTAACTGCACAATAGTTGCATTGCCTTATACATTAGCTGCCTTAGAAATATCATTAATATTTACATCACGCAAACCTTGCATTGATGTGTGAAAATGTACAGAAATGTTTACAGTATTACCGATATACATGTTCTCATGTCATTTATTTCATCACCTTTGACTTATAATATAGCTGATAGTCAGATACAATAGTGATGTGAGATCATTAGCATTATCTAGGTCATTGGATCACTAGCAATGTACCCTCTGATGAGATACAATTTATTTTTGCTGTGGGTGAAAGTGTTGAATGTTTAGTATTCTTAAGAGTCGTGGTAAGGAATAGGGTAACACCAAATTTTGAGCATCACAAGAAATTACCGCACATCTGTGGCATGTCATCAGAAATACCTAGGCCATTAATGATATCAAGGCCATGAAAAATATCTTACATTATGCAATCATGCTCACAACACCCTGAATAAACCTGCGTCAATCAAAAATATTTCTGACAAACTTGGAAGTTTGAACTCGCACTGTATGAGCAGTTAATTTAACTCTCTACATATTCTGACTGTATATAACTGGCAAAGTCAACTTTTTCTGAACTTTTGAAACCTACCACAGTTTTCCCTACAAAATGAACACAGAAATGTACACATATTAGCCAATTTAGATCCGATGTCGAGAGCAATACCTGCATTCATTCCTGAGATGTAGAAGACTATACGTTGCTACCCAACAAAGCCGCTATAGCAACCATACACACACACACATGGAAGACCTGTCAAAATGAACTTTGACCTTAACCCAACACTATTGCTTTTGCATTTGATTGCTAACAACATTGACTTGGCCTGAGGACGATTGATATTGTCAATTTTTAGCAAAGAGGTAGAAGAAATTAAGAAATCATGGAATCAAAAATTTTCCCCCGTCTGTGTTCCTCAAAACTGAAAAAAAAAAATATTTACAGTGAACCAAAAAGTGATAAATTTTGAAGCTAAGCTGAGATTGCAAATATATCGCATGTCGTTGCTGTTTGTTTTTTGCTTGTGTAGAACTGTTATTAGGTTTTTTGTGAACTAACACAGAAAACACTATCAGTTTATTAAGCCTATAGCAAATCCCATAGCTTTTATTTGAACCACTAGGCATGGTTCATTTTTTGAAGTTAAGTTGCATTGATGCGTTGTGCATTTTCACACGCAAAATAGAAGTTCTATTTTTTTTTTGCTCACCTTTTTTATGAAAAATAAATTTTTGTCACTTACTTGCTTTTTTTTTAATACCCAACATTTCTACACTTTTAGTTTTCTACATCTTATATTGCTTTTATGTACAACTTGAATGAATATTTATTTATTGATTGATATGGCATTTCTCATTAAGAGTCGTTGAACCAATTTACATTTTTTGATGATGCTACGATTACATTACAAAACACAGATGGACAATGAGTTTGGTAAGTAATTTCAAGTCTTGTCTCAGGTACAAGTGTCCTCATTATGACTTTTCGTTAACATCCAGAAAATGCCACATGCTTACATCAGCCTTTACGAAGTAAAAGTGTTCATGTTACAGTGCTAAATTTTGTGTGGTTTTAGCAATTTAGCAACGTCGTCAAAAATACATCATTGAAGACCTCACAGAAAAAAATATAAATGAAAACAAAAGGTATTGTTCTTCCTGTATTGAGGGCGCCCTGCAACACTACTTCTTATTTCAGATTACAGGCCGAGCACCGTGCACCATGGCATTCTCTGATGTATTAGTGTTTACAACCATTTCAGACATATGAAAATGGGACATTTCGTTTAAAAGGCTGTAACTTCGTTGCCTGCTTCGGGATCACGATTGACATCGTTAACTGGAGAGTAAATAACGTCCTTGTATACTGGCAGTTTAGGTCCCTTGATAGGTCCATAGCCTGCCTCTGTTCTGTGTTCTGGTAATGCTGGTCCCCATTCCGGTAGGGGCTTAATTGCATTGCTCAGACGCTGTAAAGGAAATGTGAAGACACAGTCATTGAATGCAATGTAGGAAATGTGATGGCTAATCTAAATTACTTGTACAGGAATCATAGTTTTTGAACCTGGTTACTGCCCTTTTCGTATTACCGTTCACTGGCTTTGTTTGATACAACCGTGCAGAAACCAACAACAAACTGCTACATTCTATCAAGATCACAATTTTTTTGCTACATTTTGTATTAAAATGAAATAAACCACTTAAACATACTGGAACTAGATACAGACACGCAGGCACCAACGTTGAAGATGAGATGTGAGCAAAGAAAGGACAAAATGTATTCCAGATATAAATAATTTGTGTATATATCAGTCTTACATTGATAATTCTGTGTTACATGAACATTACCTCATTTGCATAGGACATCAACTCTTTGCAAAGAACATTAACTCATTTGCATACAACATTAACTCTTGCATAAAACATTAACTCATTTGCATACATTAACTCATTTGCATAGAACGTTAACTCATTTGCATAGAATCACACACATTGTGCAGATTGAATTTCAATAATTTAATATTAAATTGTATGGACTAATGCAAATTGTGTGATTTTGATTTGCTATTGTCACTTCACCCCAAAAATCAGAAAATATAATCCCTGATAAATCTTCCAGCAACGACAATGAAACATGTTGTATTCTTACCTCACCAAAGGATCCCTTTTCAACTTTGACAAAATAATATATTGCATACAGTGGGATGAGAAGGATAGACGAAAGGGCAATCATCCATCCGATAGCATCAGCCCAGCCTGGGTATACATAGTTCCCTAACTGACATGGGGTATACGACACAAGACTGAACACCATGATGAACTGTAAAACAAGTAAAATGAGACAAAATTATAAGTTCTGAGTATAAATAAGTCAGAGAGGGCAATTGCAAATATCATGATTTATAATTTCTGGCGCTCTTTCACCAAAATGTTGATGATCCATACGCGGTGACTGTGGGGGCGCTGTTTAGCTACATCGACACCACTGGAAATATCACGCCGAAATGACGGCTGGGCTGGCTAACAACATGCAACACAGCACTACTAGCCACTCCGCAGCCTGTGTCATGCCTATGCGATATTATCATATGCCATCTCTGATTCACATTTTTAAAGCAGTCCTAGGATTTTTCACCATTTTTTTTTTGTTTCATGTTATTTGTCTCTGTATTTGTGCCTTTTTAGCGCCATTTGTATTTTAAATCGTTTGATGTGTTACATTAATTTTATCTCTTGCTTTTACATTCCTTGAGCTCCGGGTGTTTATCATTACTAAATAAATACTTCTTGTTTTAATTGCACTCAAAATAAAATTATACATGTGGGCCAATTTGTACATTTTCATCATGTCCTAGTACACATGCATGTTATGTTTGGTGTTTCATATTTCAGCTTTTCCAAAGAGATCGATTTCGACATTTGTCATAACACGTCTCTGGATATCAACAAATGCTGCTGCGACATATCATCGTCATCGACACGTTTTTCCCCTCGTGCAGGACGACCTACTTCTCTACCACCGGCGGCGAAAGTACAAATAATCAATATACCAACGCTGGTAAAGTAAAACAAAACAATGGAAGCAAAGAACCTATTGTTACAAAATCGATAACGTTTTAGCTCAAAACATGTGACCACTCTAGAGGTCATCGCAATTAGTCCACACGGGGAGTAAATGTAAACAAACTTTTCCTAAACAATGTTTGTTGACATCCGAAACTGTTGCAAATAAATAAAATATTTGATATGAACTAAACATTACTGCAAATTTTAATGTGAATTTTAATTGTTCTGTAGAAGATATTTTCATTCTCGTTCATGCATATACCTAGCTTTGTAAAATGGCCCAAATGTTTCAGTTTCTCCCGCCGAAAAATACATGTTTTAATTTTCTACCACTAAATTTGACACCAGACGAAATGAAAGCTTACGTTACCAAGTGATACAACTTATTTTTGCCATTTATGACAAATGCGACGTACACTGAGTATTCGCGTCGATAATTTAATTTCAATGTTTTGACGGTAAACGTACTCGATCTGTTTTGAGAACAAAACTTTTAACATCGAATTCGTATATCATGAGACTCTGGTAACACGATAGCCTATTTTCTCGAAGATCTCTCAACATTACCAAAGTATACAATGGATAATGTGATATTTCCGCGTAATCTATCGTTTTTCATCACGGGCCTAGTGTAATTACAGTATCGAGAGCGATGGCGGGAGTGCGTGAGTAATCTGGCAGAGTTCCAAGTCCAGGGGAAGGTCGAAGTCACATAAATAACTTCTTTTTTTTAACAAATCGAACATAATTATCGATTTGCATGGTAACGGCAACATCAATCGTTGACTGGATTTAACCAATTTCAATTTATTTCAAGCTGGTTGTAACCCTGGGTGACGAGGTATAGTCCTCTGACATGTTACCGACACATTCCAAATGAAGTTGTTTGTAAACATTAGAAATAGCGAGAACGAATACGGTGTTGGCTTAGGGCGTTATGTAGACACAAAAGCGAGATTGTTAAAATGGCCAAAGCTGTTGAAATGTAGTTGTACCGATGTGGTGTAAAATGAACGGTTATTGAAGATAGTTTTCAGCTGTTCAAACTGAAGTGTTGTCATACCACTACTACTCAAATCACTTTGTTGACAAATCTTCAGACAGTGGATACCTTTGTACCGCTTCTACCGTTCGACTAAACACCCACACACCGCCTTTACGCTCCTAATGTTTTTTTCAACGTCATCATGACTTTACAATCATCTATTTTATATCGATACATGACAGCGCGTTTCCCTAAAGTTAGTCAAAACTATTAAATGAACTATCAAGATCAGTGAGCCTGATTTCATGTTGAGATAGACACCATAAAGATAGCAAACAAACATCACATACACTGTGTGGGCTCTGTGTTTAGTAACAGCATGCATACTACTACACAAGGTATAACATCTAACAAATTTTACCAACTTTCACTGGAAAGTTGCCTATGGAAAGCCCTGGAAATTGAAAAAAAAAACCAGGATAACTGTTTCAGTATATTGACTGCGTTTTTAGGTACATATGTAATATGAGAATATAGTATGTGTTAAACTTTAAGATTCTATCAACTTTCACTGGCTGCTTACCTTGGGTTTGTTTGAACTTCAACAGATTATACCTGGTGTAGTAGTTACTGTTTATATCAATAACTAAATACAGAGCCCACACAGTGTAAGTGGTGTGTGTATGTTATCATTTTGGTGTCTGTCTCAACATGAAACCTTATGATCAGGCTCACTGATCTCAATAGTTCATTTAATAGTTTTGAGTGCTTTTGGGAAACGCACTGTAAATAAACGACATTTCGGTATTCACGTAATAACTAGCACCGCGGTGCACCATACAGACGAAGGGACAAGGTTTTGCAAGTCAGCATTTCTGGGGTTTATCGATCTCCTTGTTGGCGATAACTTCGGTCAACGTCCTACCTAACAACTTGGAATGATTCCAATAATAACTGAAGTAAGACATCTTAAATTTACGACGTAAATAATTTATTGGCATGGCAACGACTTATATTTATTCAAACAATATGGAATGGATATATCTAGGGTTTGACGACAGTGAAATTTTGGTATGCCGCCAAGAACGATCTCTCCTACAACGGTCGCACACAAGTATATATCGATCTTACATATTTTCTCGCGTGATTGAATGCAACACGTGCTTTGCAGTCTTAGAGCTTACGTTCGTCCGTGTGCGTCACAAGTAATAAATTACTGACAAGATAGCCCCGACTAGTCAACGTAAATGCATACTTGGTCGTAACGACGTCGGCGAGACTCTTTAAAGTAGGAAACAGATCATTGCACTGTAATGACCGTTGGTAACCACGAGTTGGGGGGGGGGGGGGGCAACGCTGAAATGAATGACACCTTTGATCGATGGCATGGGGATGGGCTTTCACTGTATTGACAGGTTTGAGTCCGCCTTCCTATTTGATTGACAAGACGGAGAGGTACAGAGGTAGAAGCCGGGGAATACATATTAAGAGAAAACGAATTTCCTTTACAATGCTAGTTCGGAGATCTTTGGAAGAGTACATATGGACTGCAGCAACGCAGTGTTATATGACGTCAGCGTTGCGTGTTAGTATTAAAGGATTCACAACGACGCGTGTAGCATTACTAGTGTTAGCACCTTTCAAAATTTGCTTGTAAGTTGAACGTGTCTTCAGGCTGTCACCGAGTTCAGGAAGGTAATATAATGACAGAGGGGAATATGATCATGGCATTTGAATGTATATCTTCATCTACAATGCACTGTAATATCATCGCATGATCATCACCATCAAAATCATCATCATCATTATCATCACCACCAACACCATCACCACCACCACCACCACCACCACCACCACCACCATCGTCGTCGTCGTCGTAGTAGTCATCATCATCATCATCATCATCATTTTCACAGTAGTAACACTAATATGTCAAATCACACTCACCCCTTCCCCAACCCCAATCCAACGTCAATTCCAAACCCTTTAATAAACACTATACAACACTTACGGCCAGAATTCCAGGTGCTAAAAACATCCAGCATACTCTCCAATAAATATTAGGAGCAAATCCAACCATCGCCTTGACGTCATCGCTGTATCTATTGATACCTGATGTGAAAGATATTATACAAAACAAGTTAAACCACTGGAGCCATAGGCTTCATTGGTTTTATTTACGGAATACAAACAAATAAATAAACACATACGTACGTATGTACGTACGTACATACGTACGTACGTACGTACGCACGCACGCACGCACGCACGCACGCACACACACACACACACACACACACACACACACACACACACACACACACACACACATACATACATACATACATACATACATACATACATACATACATACATACATACATACATACATACATACATATTGACAAACATGATAATGCGATTAAGTATGAATATTAACGCATCCATGTAACGAATATTCCACTATTTTAAAATTAGCCAGACTGTACACAGTGAAATTAATACTATGAACCGATGACATTGAAAACTTACCGTAAATCCATGAGACTACAACACATTCTGCCAAGCCCACAAAGCAGAGGGAGAAACCAGCGGCATACCAATCCATCAACTGTAAAACGTACATGCCACCCTGCAGGGGGAAAAAGAACAGAGAGTTGTGTAATGTCCTCCCAAGGATATGTCTACCAGACAGATCATACTTATTAGAATAATAACTGTCTGCTCGGGAAATCGGACACTTCCTTGGGGAGAGAATCTAGATTTCTAGGTTGATAAGATCAACGTATGAGAGTATTTGAGTCTTAAATATAACACGTTACTGCTGGTCCAACTTTCATCAGCTTTTATATATTCATATTTATTAATGATTTCGAAGTCATATCTCTGACTTTAATACAACTAGCCTTCACCTGTAGCATATATATTACCATATTTATTATGTCCATATAAGGTAACATGTTGCAAAATTGTAGCATATGTTGCCATACAATCTTACCATATAAGGTATGATGTTCCAAACTTGCAGCGTAAAATATCCGTATAACTTGTATTTAAAATATGTCCATATAAGGTAATAGGTTGCAAACTTGTATCCCTTATTATCATAACATCTTTCCATATAAGGTAACGTGTTGCAAACGTGTATGCCACATTACCAAAACATCTTTCTATATACGTTAACAGGTTGCAAACTTGTAGCCCTTATTACCATTACATCTTTCCATATAAGGTAACGTGTTGCAAACTTGTAGGCCATATTACCATAACATCTTTCCATATAAGGTAACATATTCAATTTGTTGCAAACTTGTAGGATATACAAGTGTATTACCATAAAATCGTTCTATGTATGGTAAAGATGTTGCCTTACCTTAGTTACCATTGGTAAACCACACAGAAACCAAAGAAAACATGTTGCCAATGTTATCCACTTCTTATTTTTTCTAATTTTGGCACCCATGAATGCTAATTCATCCATCATTGCAGTGATCAATGTCTCCATCATTACGAACTGCAAGATGAAAAAAAAAATTGTTTCATTCATTCATTCATTCATTCACTCATTCTTCAGTTCGTTTTCTTTATCATTTACGAATTACTCACTTGTCGACCCAACTTTTTCATGTTTGTTCGTTCGTTAATTCGTTAACTCATTAACTCTCCGCTCATTGTAAGTGAGTGTGCACAGGAACGCCCTGATACCGAGATGCATTCATTGTTTGTCTGTTGTGGTTTATTTCAAAGAGAGAACAAAAGAAATTTCTACGAAGGAAACACACACACACACGCACGCACGCACGCGCACGCACGCACGCACAAGCGCGCGCACGCACAAGCGCACACACACACACACACACACACACATACATACATACATACATACATACATACATACATACATACATACATACATACATACATACATACATACATACATACATACATACATACATACATACATACATACATACATACATACATACATACATACATACATACATACATACATACACACGAACAATTTCACTTGCAGAAAGTAAGTCGAGGATCAATAACACATGTACATGTCTTCTGATTGAGCTTTGTCTGTAGTATTGCCAGGGGGTATATTGTTGATATTTACCTGACTGTCGAGACCCAAGGTAAATAGCATAAAGAAGAACAAGATGGACCAGAGTGGCGAGATTGGCAATCGAGCTACGGCTTCAGGGTAGGCTACAAACGCCAAACCAGCACCTACAGGATAATAAGAATGACATACAGTGAGATATGTGTATCTACATTGGGACTTTATCACTCGTTCACAATATGTTGAAATGGTCAAAAATGTTATTAAAATTAACGCCAGTAAGTCTGAAATAAAAGGTCGTCTGATTAGATAAAATCTTATCAACATTATTACATTTCGGTTGCTTGAGTTACAGTTATCATAGCAACTGGTTGCTACATTGTAACTAACAGCGTATAGACGATAAGGAAATGGTATTTACATGCAAATAAATGGACTGTTAGTTGTAATATTTGTGAGATTGTTGTCGAGCAAAAAGACATTGTTTCATGTTTACTGGCTTTAATTGTATAACCCGTCTAACCATACCTTTACTAGATACATGGACACACGTGTGGAGACATGTGATTTAAGTATGGAATGCAGACACTCTCATTCTATTATTTTTATGGGGGGTATTGTTACGTTGTAAGTCTGAATGGTTACAATAAATGTAATAGCATAAACAATTATTTGACCACTGTCTGTGATTTGACCTCAAACCACTAGTGGTCTGAGATTTGACCAAGGCAGAAAGGCGTTAGGTAATGACAAGTCAAAGTGATCTTGCACCAAATACATATGTTTGTCTTCTTGCTTGCTTTAAAGAGTGTGATTGTTGGGTCTGGTAGGTAAAATAGAAGCTAAAAACTGTCGTCAAATTCATATTTATTTTTTTTTGGGGGGGGGGGGGTATTATAACGATTTGGCCCATGTTGTGCCTCTTTGCTACAAGGGTTCAAAATCCTGTGCACAAACACAGTCCAGTGACAAATACACAACTTTTACTTACCCTCATCGGCAACTTTGTCGATCGAAACATTTGCATCATATGCCATAAAACCAACGATTGAGAATATAACGAAACCGGCAAAAATACTCGTAAGACAGTTAGCAAAGGCGACTAGCAGTGAATCACGATGGCAGTTGTTATGGAATTTATTATAGCTTCCAAGAGTTGGTAACCCTCCCCATGCTATGCCGAGAGAATAGAAGATTTGGGCTGCTGCATCTTTCCACACCTGTAGGACGGGAGAAAGATGTTAGTGTTACACATACGTACGTACGTGCGTGCGTGCGTGCATGCAGGCAGGCTCTGGTAGACAGACAGACACCCGAAGACACACACTTGCGAAGACACACGCATACATATACATGTTGTATAATACTAGTAAAATACCTTTATTCAACTGACGGTGCCATCTGGCTTGATTCTAGCGAGGCCCTACAACTGTATATGTAATCATATCTTCTAAATCATAACGGAAAAAGTTGACATTCAGAAATTTTATAAAGATGTTACACTCCGGGATTACACTGACTTCTACATAGACATTAATATGATGTGTCACGGTTCAATCTTGAACCGATGTGGGCGCACTATATTTTCTAGTGAACATCAGTCGGACTATTCTAATCATGACTTGAGACATTCATCTATCGTACTAGTACATGTTTTACATACAATCGGTGGTAGTCTTTTCTCCATTAAACCAACAAATGGGTCGAAATACTTAACTGTTGACACTAAGTGGTTGGAACGGAAACAGTCGCCTTAAAACTTCAAATTTTGAAGTGTGAGTGGGTAATTTTGAGAAAAGTGCCGATCAAGCTAAAGACTAAACAATACAGTACCTACCCGTGCACTCTTAAGAATATGCCATTTTGGAGTGATGTAGAACAGGACACCGTCGAGTGATCCGGGCAAAGTGGCTCCACGTATAAGCAGGATAAAGAGAACCAAATATGGAAACAAGGCAGTGAAATACACAACCTGTAGACAGAAATGAAATTGACATAGATTTATTTGACCATGTTGTTCATTTCAACACGAACGTTAGGACTGACACGTAGCCTAGAATCCATACTAGTACAATAGCATCAGATTGCAGTCTATATAAGCCACGTGGATACGGAAGAAAGTCTGCCCGACTTAAATGATGTATGGCCGTTAAAGAGTCTGTCAAATCACGTCTAGAACATTACGGTCAACCAGCAACTTTTCATCCAAATCATAATTTTCTGATTCTAGGATTTACATTACTCGATAACGTTCTTTACGTCTGGTATTTTTTAAATAAAAGAAAAAAATGTAAAAGATCACTTATTATTTTTAGGAGACAATCTTGAGACTGTGTAAGCGTATGTTCGTAACAAAGCTGGCTCCTAACAACAGTGAATACGAGTCGCCATGGAAATCCACGATTTAATCATGGATTTCCATGGCGACTCGTATTATAACATGACATTTTGGTAAAGACGCCATCAACGGTGTACAGTCACTTGTAATATTTACTTTTATTATAGTATTTTCGGGAGTAAATTTAATCAGTATACGTCATTTCTCTCACGAACACTGTCCTTGAAATGGGCACATTCCGAGAACAATGCATTACGTAAGAAATCACGCGAGGACGTAAATCTCACCGACCCGTCATCCGCCGGTGATTTGGAGATGGCGTGAGAACATCGCTAACTCACCTTACCAGACGATTTGACACCTTTTATGATGCATAGAAAAACTACTATCCACGCTAGACCAAGACAGCCCACTAATTGCCATCTCAGGCCACCTAAATGTTCTACACCGTCTGTAATCTCCAGGACGTAATTGCTGTCGGAAAGGACAAAATGAAAAGTGGCGTTACTGTGTTGTTACAATATCAGCTGTTCACAACAAAATCTGTTCGAACACTGTTAACAAAATAATATTTTTCGACCAAAAGTATAAAACACGTGACCTCGAATTTAGATACCGTCTACATGTCAATCCACAATTTATTATTTGATATGTGTTCAGTATACAGTAATTAATTACGTCAGAGTTTCATTCATGTCAATCACACAGTCCTTTATCGTGAAACCTGAATAATTAAAACACAGAGGGGTGTGGGGAGGGTTCTGTAAATCTAAGTACAGAAGAGGAACCTAATACAATGAATACTAGTCCATCGGAAAATTGGTTGAATAAATGGAAGAACTAGCTGTAGTGTGACGGCTTCCGAGACGAAGAGTTTAATAACCCCAAGGAAATAAATGAATGCCAAGCATGCCTTTAGTACTAGTAATAGGGCAGACGAGAACCTGGCCAGTGTATGTTATGTGAGTGAACGTTTCCCTTCTAGCAGCCTTCCCTCAAAACCATACGAATACTTTACTGAGAACAGTAATGATATTTGGTAGTTGGCCTTTAGTATAGATATTGGTGTAGCCTGGCTACTGGCTGGGTTTATAATTCCGTTAACTTATACTTTAATAGTGAAGTCCTGTATGTAGAACGTAGTATAGCGGAGCACAGACAAGTTACTTGTTTGTGAGCAGTCACAAATCCAACCATTTAGGCAGGCTAAAATCCAATCGTGTGTGTGTGATGGTGGTGGTGGTGGTGTTGGTGGTGGTGGTGGGGGGGGGGGGTCGGTCTTGTCTTTCCCCTAAGGTGAGAGTCAAAAATCTCAACACGACTGTCATCGGTGTAACTAAGTACGACTTACTTCCAATACTCTTCGCTTGGTCGTTTGACAATACTTTCCGTACCGTTCCCCGTTTTATTCAATAGTTCATACATTACTTCGGGAGCTACCGTTGTGGCATTTGAAAAATAAGAGTAATTGTTTGTTGCGGCCAGACCTGCCGAGTTCAACAGAGCATCGAAGACAGAAGGACTGGTTGGCTTCATAGTTTCGATATCACCTATCACTACTTCGGAAATAATGTGAGTGGGACTGATGGTCCCATTTAATGTCTGATTTTCTCTGATGGCACCATAGTGGAGACAATATTTTGAGTTCCAGGCGTTGTCGCACCCCGTCCATGGAAGTCCGGGCAGTGCGGACAGAGACGCAAATATATAGAAGATGGTCCAGGTAATAATGACGTTATAATATAAACACACCAAGGCAGTTATCACCACCATAGCAATACCAATTCCTGAAGAAAAACCAAAAAATGTAACAATAACTTCAATATTGGTTGATTCTTGATTCATTTTGTTCTAATTCACCATAAAATACACATTTTCACGACATTTACAAATTAATCGCCGCAACCTTACACATTTGTAACATATAAGTCCAACCTTACATTCTACGTTTATTCTTCATAGTTTTGTTCATGACTTTGAGCTGTGCTCCGAAAGTTATCAAACGAAAGCCGCAGAACGACGACGGTAATTGCTCGACACAAGAAGATTCAGAAAATACACACAGTCATTCTGATCGATTTGACATTTACTTTTCTCAATTAATTGTTACAACTCCAATCAAAGATTTTTGCTCACTGCTTGAACTTCTTATAACATAAACTGTCGCGACCAATTGTAGTACTGAATGATTTAAGAGTTGGCAAAGAAACCTTCTATTAGCCTAACATTGTACTATGTACGTATGGTCACTAAAACAAGACCCATCAACAAATATTTGATAGAATTGAAATAAGGATAAATAAGACGTGTATATGTCGGTTGGTCAGTCATAATGTGGAGCTGATACAGAACAGTGGCTTAAATTAAACAGCGGACAACTTTCATTCAGGGCGAATGTGTAGTCTCGGTTACCCAGACTCTCGCCGCTGGGGGTCTGCCTAGGAGACCTGTCTTGGCGGTCTCGTAGGAGAGCCCCCAGCGGTGAGATTCTGGGTAACCTAGAGTAGAGGATGTGACGCTATACAGGTGACGGTAATATTTCAGACTAAAAATGTCACAAATAACGTCATGACAGTTTAAATTCTCTGGAGATCTTTTTTGTTTCAGTTTTCAAGCGATGTAAAATAAAATACCAAATATTATGCAACTATTGATCGAGCTGAAAATAGTCAGAAATGTCTAATTGATATCGATCTTAATAATGGATTGCAGCCATCTTTCTCTTAGTAAGGTTTTACCGACAACTTCCGTTGAAAGCTTGGAACGTAGGCGTTGAAAGAAGCTAAAAGATGTAGTAAGACGGTATTACCGTTGGAAACAAAAAAATGTGTTATAATACACATGAAGTAAATCCCCTTGGCGTTCTTTACGTATGTATATGCATTAAGGGAATCTGTGACGTGTCTTGCATTGTGTTGTTGATTAACGACACGTGGTACGCTCTCAAAAACGAACAAACTCACTTTGGATCTGGAGAGCAAGTTGCACGCCACGAAATCAGTAAATTACCATAAAACTATACTGACTCGATTTTATCCGTAAAAATGTACACCAATATTCTCTATTCTAAGTTCGGACGACTTACTTAGTATGTAATATTCATACTTTTTTTATTATAAAGGTTTACACTTTGAAGTCTGACTTCAGTATCACTGTATTTATGACGTAGGCATTTAATGATTTCATGTGACTTGGTTTCACATTCATGCAAAGACACGTCTTCAGAGAGATGGTTTCATCTTACAGCGTCTGCGAACGTTGTTGTACACCTACGCCTGTACATCTCACGGCGTAGGTGGTGGGAAACAAGAGATTTTGAAGTTAGGCAGCCGCTGTGCAGACATGCCTAGATTTGCACAATGTATGCTCTACAAAAAGGAAAACGTCGCATTCGAAGATGGGTCCAAATACATGAAAGCAGCGTGACGAAACAGAAAACAGAATCGATTTAAAAGTAAAACAAATGTGAAGTTAGTTTTTGTGTGATAAAAAGTTGTTTTAAAAGAATTCTTTGAGACCTTTTGACCAGCTCGTCTCCTGACAATCAGAATGTCTTCACTTTTAGTAGCTTTCTTTTTAGACCATGAAAGCATTGACGTCAGAGCTCATCAATTACAGCCTGGATTCGAGTCGGAGCGTGTTTTGATTGTTGATAGACAAGTCAATACTCAGATAAGTCTCAAGACGACTCGCAAATAGTAGTGGTTGGTTCAAAATTGAAGGATATTGAACCTTTTATTTGTTCCTGTAAGTGAACACTGTCATTTCAATACGAATTTTTGGAGTCACGCTGTAAGCAAACTGCGCAGGCGTACATATTAATGAGCACGCAAATCGAGAATTCACGGCACCGTCTTTATATTATTAGGAGTGTACCAAGTCGAAAATATCGTACGATTTTAGTCAGCAGTTTACAAGTTCAGCTATACTGTTAGTTAATTATGCACAGTTGGTCCATAGAGTATATCACAGGCGAGACAAACCAAGATATACGATGAATATCAACGAGATGGAAGTAGGTTTATGTGGACTCAATAAAGCATTATCAAAATCCACAAAAAAGCAGAATTTGTCGTTCGTTGACGGATTTACAGGTTCTGAGATTTCTTGTTATTTCGCCCTCATTATTCTTAATGAAACTAATACAGACTACATGGAATGTGAAGTCAGTCGATTCCCATTATGGGATTACCTCGCGGTGATGACGTGTAGTGACAAAATGAGATCAAATTGAAAAATAATGCCGCCTACACGATTTCCGCCGATCACATCTATCTATCTTTCGATGCACGCATTGCAGTAGACATATGAAGATTGATTCATTACTATTGAGTTCAATCCTTTTTATCACTTCCTCACTGACCTTGAGATCTTGGACTATTTAACTCAGAATTTTAATTTTTTAATTCAAAACAAATGTCATTTTATCTTATAACCGTACACTATTTTAACATTTGGACAGATATGGACAAAAATAGTGAGACATTTGTTCTAAATGGTGTACAAAAATGGTGGCAACTCACTTGTAAACTTTGGACGAGTTGTTCACTTTTACAAAAATGGGGGGGGGGGGCAATTCTCTTTTAATAAATTTTGGACAGAATTATTCAGTTTCACGAAAATATATTTATTTTTTTTAATTTTGGACAGATTTGTTCACCGAAAACAGGAATTGTTTATAAAATTTTGTACATTGTCCAATTTTACAAAAATGTTGAGATAATTTTTTTGTTTAAATTTTGGACAAACTTTATGTTTAGTTATTGTATATTAATATTGTGACAAATTGTTTTAAATTTTCGACAGATCTGTACATTTATTTACAAAAATAATGAAAAGTCGTATTAAATGGTGGACAAATTTTATCAGTTTTTACCTTAAAAAAGTGAAAAGAATTGTTAAACAAGAGTGGAGAATTGTTATCTTTGTTTTTATGGGAAACATTAAGGAAGCCAGAGATTACCATTACTCAGTGTAAGATCGTTCGTAATCGGATGTAAAAGGGCAATAAAACGTCCATGAATATAATGTTGTAAGTCCTAATATATCGTTATGTTTAATGACACTGTTGTACATAGTGTATTTTTAGAATCATAAATTAAGATTATTATGAAATAACCCTCAATTGCAGTAGGCTATTGAAAGTAATAAATCTGTATTATGTTAAAGGGGGAAGCATCGGTCTTTGTGTATACGTGTTTTGGGTATAGTAGTCTAGTTCCTATACAGTATCGTTATGATTTATACCTTCACTCACAGACCACAGTTACCATGTAACAGTTGGCATCCAGACTCGGGGTATAGGGGCAGGGTAATGCATAGGTCTTGTGTATATATGTGTGGTGTATAGGGGTAGGGTAATGCATGGATAGGTCTTTGTGTGTGTGTGTGTGTGTGTGTGTGTGTGTGTGTGTGTGTGTGTGTGCGCAGGGTATAGATACAGGGGTATGGATAGGTCTGTGTGTGGGGTATAAAGATTGGGGAATGAGTATGTCTATGTAGTCTGTGTATACGTGTGGGAGGTATACGTATAGGTGGATGAGTAGGTCTTTACTATCATAATTTGTGTATACCTGTGCGGGGTATTGGTGTAGGGGGGGGGGGTGATCCCCTTTATTGTTGACTATTATACTTCACCTTTAAATGCAGGACACATTCTCCACATACTAACACATCCCAGACTGGCAAACTGACCAAATGACAATTCCAGGTAGAAGAGTGGTAAGCCAGCTACTGTTAACATTATAACGTATGGAATCAAGAAGGCGCCTGTAAAAATAAACCAAATGACATCGTTATGACGCTGATTGTGACCTATTTAGTGACGTCACAGCAAAACGATTATACATTATCAGAGTGGTAGTGCACTTCTGTCGAATACTGATACGCCTGAGTGCTTGACCTTGACGTTCAAATTAGTCTATACAGTATGTATGTCGAGGTCAGGTGATCACGTGTCTAATCAAATCGCTTTCACGTTCTCAAATATGTTCCTTTCAATGTGAACACAAAAGTTAGCATTCCGCTATTATCATTATAGAGACGTGTTTTCCATTGAAGAATCTCAATCAAAGAAGGTGAAAAGTCACTTCTGAATTCAAAATCTAGGAAAATTCATTACACGATTTACTAAATCCGTGTTCATTGTTTTGATACTTTGAAATTGGCAGACTTTGAGTAAAGTTACCGAACGCGAACAGTCATCTTAGAAAAATATACATTTCAGACGCATTTCCCTTTCAAAGTAAAAGAAAAGAAAAAGATCATGCCACATTAGTAAATTTTCTAGATATAGTAGTCTCAGTTCGACTACATTACTCAGTATTTTCGATCTCATATGTTACTCTTGAGTTTCTTATAAGAAAGGCACTGTTTCTCAAGTTTAGGAATGGCTTTGCAGTTTTGTCATTATGGCAAACCATAGACCCTCTATCCTATGGGCAAACGCACCCTTAGGTTACGAGTGAGGGGTCATCATTATATGACTGCCAGATTTACGATATTGCAGGCCAAATAGCGTATTATCATTCATAGTAATGATGTCCGTCTACAGACTGATTCAGGAATATAGTCTACAACAACACGAGTTTTAGTTTCAGTTTGGTTCATGTGCACGTTTCTCATTTCAAACATATCTTCCATCCTTATTAATTCACAGTGTTCTGAAAACTTGAGGTGTTTTATATTCAAAAGGTCAACATTGAAGAAACTGATTTGCAAAGCTGACAATAAAAGGTGTCGTTGTCGGTTCTGTCTAGACATCACATCGCATCGATGTGCTCACTGAATTCATAAATAAACCAGTCAAATCGAGATTCAGGCGGTTCCAATTCTATCTGTATTCCGTGTTAGTACAGTCTACGTACAACATTACTTCACGTTGAGATAAAATCAGAAGGAAAGCTGACAATAAACGAACTGGATTGATCCGGTACTTGACGTAATATGGGATAATATATTTGTAAATTTATGTTGCATCCATATGTTGTTTTATACTTACATTATCTGAGGCCATAAATAAAAAAGAATTTTATCTGTTTCATTGACAATATTCTGTGGAATTTCTCTGATATGAGACTTAATTTTAGATTGTATGCATTCTCAATGCCAATTTCAAATGATACAGAGAAAAATTGGTGCCATTTTATTTCGAATAAAAATATGTAAGCAATATCAGACCAGATACGGATTATCAATATGACGCCAGGATTATCGACTAAGTACAGATATAGAACATTCTGTTTATGCCATCTGGGCTTTTCGCCTTTCAGTACCTAGAAACAAGCTTATGTCGGATTAGTTCATACGCTAGCAATAGACTTGTGTGTCCGTCCGTCCGTCTGTCTGTCTGTCTGTCTGTCTGTCTGCCTGTCTTGTTTGTTTGTTTGTTTGTTTGTTTGTTTATTTGCTTGTTTGTTTCACTCTTACCTCCTCCATTAGAGTAACACAAATATGGAAACCTCCAAACATTTCCCAGTCCCACTGCATAGCCGAGACAGGATAACAGAAAGTCAAGTTTGCTACTCCAGTTTCCTCTCCCTGGATTTTCATCTTTTTCAGAGGTTATAGTACCGGCTAATTTATCAACAGCTATTGCGTGGGAATTACAATCAGCTTTCTGAAAATAAATGAACAAAAATATGTGTATGATTATATAACCTTTTATATATTTATGACCATCGATGGGTCTTCAGTTCTGTTAAAGAAACCAAGTTCTGTTACACTTTAAATACTGAAGACGGCAGCTATTGAGATGAGTCTCTTCGAAATATTTGGGTTAGAACTGTATGGTTTATGGCATTATTTGTAGACAGAACCTCAGTGTAAAGTTATATATATAATATATATGTATGTATGTGTGTGTGTGTGTGTGTGTGTGTGTGTGTGTGTGTGTGTGTGTGTGTGTCACGTGGATACATTATGGTCATGTTGAGCCATCGGTTAAAATGAATAATACATTCCATATGTTATCATGATACTTAGAACATATTTATGTAATATTTTACTGTAATATGACCCTGAAATTGGTACAGCAGTGTTACAAACGACCATATAAAAACAAATGCCCACATTGGCTAACTATTTTACAGTGTCCTTTCATAGCGAACAATCAACTGCATATTTAATGTATTAAAATTGTAGTAAAACTCGTTCATACAAGTATCGAGTTGTAAATTTGGTCAATTTATGGATAATTTTTGATGTGCGATTTTAGACATATCATATTTTCAAACCATACTCACACACGTAATGTTTATTATTTATTGTGTTAATAAATAACAGTATTTAGTTTGGTTTGGGTCAAGCTGTCACACAAAACCCTGTATATAGTTACTAATACCAACTGATTTATGGTGGAAGTCAAAGTACACGAACCGGAAGCTGACATTATTTGTCCACGTTTTTTTTTTCCAGGCTGGGGCGGGCTGAACACTACACCTACCACATATCATTGTCTGACACACACACACACACACACACACACACACACACACACACACACACACACACACACACACACACGTACGTACGTACGTACGTACGTACACACATACATACATACATACATACATACATACATACATACATACATACATACATACATACATACATACATACATACATACATACATACAGTTTGTATTCAAAACTCTTAAGTTTCTAGTAACCGTACTTTACCAAGTCAATATGTAGATAACATCATTTTCACTATATTTCTTACAGCAAATTCACTGCATGATGTTGTAATTAACATCATATTTAAACCTGGTCACGTGACATGAGTGACAGCACTCAATTTGCTTTTATCATCGATTGTTTTTAATACACTTGAACTTCATTAATGACTGTATATGGAAAAAACAGAATGAAGCACCTGATGTCATTCCTATCAGAATGCAGGCCTCAAACATGCATCTATCACTCTCTCTTGTGTCAATCTTAACTCCTTTTTTAGACAACTTTTGGAATTCTACGCCACTTTTTCATCACACATCTGGTGCCAACACGTTTGCTATACGCTAGTATCAACCTGTTTGATCCGACATGCTGAAAGGACGATGTTAAACAATGACACTTTAATTACACAAAGTTTACTATAGACAACCTGCCATCTGTTGATTGTGACGTCATGATTGACAGACAAATTCATCTTATTTGGTTGAAGGTCGGACCAATAGTTTTGTATAACTGGCAAACTGCTGAACTGATGACGTCGTCTCGGAAACTAAAATCAAATCAAGCTGTACCCACACAGCATAGTTTTGTTATTAGTTTCTCTGTAGTGCATTTTTTTTTCATTTATCGGTTCACCCTTTAAAATCACAGTCGCAATTTATAATCGGATACGTAATGTCAGTCTTAATACAGGAATAATGAACGTGAAAATAAAATGAGAAAAAGAGAAAATATGCATCGGCGATAATTATCACCTCGAGCAATAACGGGGTACTTGTGACGCAGTACTTCTAAATAACGACGGATTCGTATTGTAATAAATATACATGCATATGCCATGACCAATCAATATTATTCACAATATTTGCATTTCAAATGCGTCATAGAAGAGAATTTAAAGGCCAATAAGATGTTCTATTGGTGGAATTAGTTTCGGTTATTGGAATTACTCGCAATCATCAAAGAGTAGCTGCAAACGTACAAATATGACCTTTGACCTGGAGTCAACGACGCCGCCAAACGTTTTAGAAGACGTGTGTGGCAAATATTAAAATACGAATCTCGATTTGATACTACAAAATCAAGATACTTCTATTTCTTGGCTATTTGACTACTATACACGCGGTTTCTTTAAGATATTTTACTATTTTATCAACGTTCAAATACATGTCCAATTTGCTTATCTCAATATTTGCAGTACACATGTGCATGTTTCACGGTTTTCGACAGAACACTTAGTATAGTTCCGATACGACGGTATCGTGACGATTTACACCTCCACTCAGTTAGAGACCACGTTGGCACCCAGACTACAGAACACATTGGAAAGCCTTGAATCACGCAATACGAAATTTTAAACAAATATTCTAAAAATAGCTCCGGTGGTAATTGTAATTTTTTTTACCGTTCGTGCGTTCTCTTTGGTTATGTCAGTGTCAGCAAACTTTCCACGCTGTGTATATTGATATTTACTAGTCTAAACATTAATCGGATTTAATTCTAGAGGTATCAGCGATGTACAAAACGGATGCTTTCAATAGAAAAGTAAGTGGTCATATTGATGGATGAGAAATATGTGTCTATGGTGGATTTTTAATTAATAAAACAAATTTACGAACTGCGATTTTTTAAATTAGTTTTAGAAGCAGTGTGAAATAGTATTGATCAAGTTCATCTTTTGCAATACACCTCATCAGTTTTGCTAAAAAAAAAATAAAAAGTGCGTTAAAAGTTTGTTATCACACTATACGGGAAATGCTTTGTAAACAGACTCTTTGGACATATTTTGTATTTGCTGAGTCACAAACACGGTCTACGTAATCTTTCAGTACTACTTGAAAAACACACAACAAACTTAAGTTTATTTCATTACTACCGAAAACAAATACAAATTACTCGTCCATATGGCCACTTTAAAGCATATATATAACATTCAATGTCAGTCTGTCTAGCTGTTGTTCTATGACCTTGCTCATGTTCATCGTTTTGTCCCCCCCCCCCCGTCATTTTCTCTTTCCTCTCTACATGTCGGTTTCTTGCTGACTGCTTGTCGGTAACTTCTCCCTCCCCTCTCTCTGTAGCTCTGCGACTCTGTCTTTATTTCTCTCTCCCATCTTTTGTTCTTTCCCCGCTGTTTGTCTACCTACCGACATCTCCCCCTCTCTTTCTGTCTGTCTGTCTGTCTGTCTGTCTGTCTCTCTCCCTCTCTCTCTCTCTCTCTCTCTCTCTCTCTCTCTCTCTCTCTCTCTCTCTCTCTCTCTCTCTCTCTCTCTCTCTCTCTCGGAGCTGGAGGAATACCCTTTACGTGTCGCATCATGTCATATATGGTAATATAATTAACGTCTAGCGACTACATCAAATTTCACTTAAAATTTCAAAGGTCAAAATGTGGTCGTTTTTCCATGCCATGGACACTTTACTTCTAGTTGTATTGTGTGATGTAATATTTGCATCAACGATGTGTCGACAGTTTTAACGTACTTTAATCCTGATACCAATGACATCTAATCAGATAAGATCAGTCTCCGTTGTCATGGGAACTTCATGATCTGCATGATGGGGGATTCACATGAGTGTCGTCATAGCTAAGGGACAATAAACGTGTACATTATTGGCACTTTTTGCTGAAGTCACGTACTATATTTTCTGGTATTCTGCGCATGTTGAATGTCAGACGTTACGCAATTCAGAATTCTTACAACTCCCACGAAATTGAGCCGGCCGCTTTCAGTGCAATTTCCCACAAGACACATGATATACTCCTTAAAGGAAAAGGGTCATTTTAGGACACACGTCTGTGATGACGTAAATAACTGCTTAAATCAGATGTGGCTCTCAAGTTTTATTGAGCCATCAAATCGGAGCAAATTATACCTGGCAGTGTCTTCAAAATAAAAAAAACTTACGCTCACTTTCGGAAAATTCATCAACGTGAGAAAGGTGAGCAGGGCCTCGAGTGCCAGTTAAAAACCCGGGGAGTTAGACAGGGTTGTGTACGGTATGCTATTTTAGTTTCCCTACTAAACATATATTTACATGTATTTATTGCAAGCAACTTCTCCTTACTTTTGATTGACACCCGCAGTGGCAGTTTGCCGGTCGAGAGTCGTGAAACTGGCAGGCCATCCATGAATCAAATACATGACTTGTATGTGTGTGTATGTATTTGTGTCTGTGTGGATACCCAGACAGACGGTTTCAAATAACATCATACCAGACGTCGCCGGTCTTTTCTCTCATGGGGCCTTCACCTCGCTTTGTATATACAGTTACAACTAGCCCACTTTATTATCGTGATGTTTATTAATGACAGCTCGGCGGGAACGGCTTTCCTTGAATCAATTTTCCAAATATTTACATCGAAGACCACAGCCATATTGTTTATCTTGTGGTAAAGGTGTACAGAACTGCTATAGATTTTACATTGAATTTTGTTTTGTATAAGTCGTGATCTGTGAGCTATGTGCTTATGGACTTTCAAAGTTTCAGTGTTTGAATTATTTAGATGTCAGGAATTCACAAAAAAATCCTTCTGTGGGTATCGACACAAGGGAAACCATGACAACCAAATACGGATTCAGATTAGTAATGTCTAGGGTACACGTAATGATTATGTACTGAGACTGGACTAAAAAATGAAAATGGATAACATAAATCTGAAGAATGGTTGATGGTTGTAAACAAAATGAAACAAATTTGTATTGATACATTAGGCCTACTTTGATACCATTCTCTAATGATACATTGTACGGACTACCTAACTTTTTTCGACTGGCACAAATTGTCTCTGATCTCAATGTTTCAATTTAACCTCTGAGACAATTCGACCTTGGAGTTTGAAGCACTGAAATAAACAGGAAATCGTGATTCTTTGAAAATGTGGAAATTAACGAACTCTTGGGCGGAAATATCGGTGAACTCAAAGACATGATCTGCATGAATACGAAGAAAGCAGCCTTTTAGTGAAATCCGGAGGAATTCTTTTCATGGGAAAAGTGGCATAAAAAGGGCAGGTACAAGACATGTCTCATGTATCTCAGACTCGGGGGTGTGTGGACGGTCCACTGCTAGACACCGTTCACTGCACCGTCTACTACTCAAAACAGAAACATTGGAGTTCAGATCTACAGCCATAGGGTCATAGACCTAGTCGCAAAGTAACAAGGAAGTGACGTCTCGGTGACGTCACTTGAATGAATTTATATTACTACGAGCACGAATAAAACGTAGTGTTTTGGTTTTTTTTAAATTAAATTCTTATACTTAGGCTACAGAACCTCCACCCCCACCCCTTCTAACTAAATTGGCAAAAATTGGCAATTGTTTCCGACAGCACAATCAAAATCTGTGTTGTAGTATGTAGTGCTATGAATACAAACTAAACAAAGCCAGTATTTAGTGAGGAAAAATAGACCTTTCACTGTATTTTGGTGCCATGCATTTACTAAAGTGAAAATTCTGCCATTTCTAAACTTGATGACAGTTTAAAAGAATTTTTGTATTTAGGGGTACAAAATAGATTCCGTTAAAAGTAAAATTGATTTTGTAGGATGAGAACTAAAATGACTAACCCCCCACCCTCAAAAGTAAAAAGAATTTAGTTTGTTATGCTACATGGGAATTCAAGCAACATTCTTTTAATTCCACGATTTGATAGCTGCGACGGGATTTCTATCTGCACAGTGATTTAAGCTTATTAAAAATTTATTTAGTTGCAATGAAATGCAAAGTCAGTTTTTATCACTAAATATGGTTACAAAGTTTTTGAGCCCAGATTATGAAATCCGTGAAAACAGTCACGATATTTATCTTAAATGAATAATAACAAAGTCCTAAGATGTTCTGGCATTTTTGTTTAGTTTTTGTGGATGTGTACGATATATTTCAAAGGTACCACTCATTTCAGATTTCTGAAACACTTTTTATTTCAATTTGTAATAATTCGTCTGATAAATTTTATGACGATAACAATCGCTGCTCAATTTGATTCACGTCACGTTTCAGACAGGAGAATTCTAAAAAAACAAACTAAAAATACAACTGAAAGACTGACGTTCTAACTTTATATATTTAGAAAGTTCTTCTTTAATTCAAGACTTGTCGACATTTTGAATACTTTAATTGAGACTCGAGAGAGTTCAAAGTTTTTTGAAAACTAAATAAATAATGTTTGATACGAGACATACGATTTAAAATAGACCCAATCTGTACCAACTACATTTGCCAGTGGATTACTATCTCGACTACGCCAGTCTGTATTAACTATTATTTTGGCGGCACGCGATCGATGGAGCAATAGTTTTTATATTCAGCTTCAGTTCACGGATTATACACATAATATACTGACTGACTAAAACTGAATGTAAAGTATCAGAGACGAGAGAGGATGGAATTTTAAACAATAAAATTTAATGTTAAGTCTACCTTTTTCTCGTAATAAACTCAAGGCTACACATATGAAAACAGACAAAATAAGCTTACTGATTGTTTACGTTTTTTGACACTTATCGAAATTTTTGGCGCTTTGGCGATTTTGGCGGTTCTTATTCTCAAAAACTTCAGACGACGAAAATCTTTTTGAGATTTGAAATCTGTGTTTGAAATATGTAGACAATGACAATGAAATTCTAATGTCTGGTCTGAAAATTTCTGAAATATTATTCTAATTCAGCACATGATGTGGTACATTTAGAAACAGAGGAAGTGTTCAATAAATACCTGACTGATAATAAAAACATTTCTGTATGTTGTGTGACGTTCATTCATTTTACCTTATTTTCTTCCTCTGGCAGTTCTAATGTCTTGGATTCACTCACAATGGATGACATAATATCCAATCACTTATTAATAGACACGGATTCACCATAACAAAAAGGCGCGAAACGTAAACATATACATATTCTGGTATTACATGTTAGTTTAGCATTACATGCATATATACGTGTCACGTCACGTCATAAATCTCGCATGCGAGGGGTCACAGGGCACCCTTTCACCTGGATGTTGACTTTTTTGTGAACCGATACGGGAACACGTTTATTTTCAGCCAGAATATATTTCATAAGAGTAGTATGTCAAGAAACACATTTATTTCAAAAACCGTAGGGGTTATCTCTAAGTCCAAGTCAACAAACACGGTCAGGATACACATATGTTAGGAT